>NC_056748.1:1132343549-1132643549 GCF_019279795.1 Protopterus annectens | reverse complement strand
AACTGTCAGGAACTCTATTATGTAACTCCAGAAGAGTTGTCATGTGATGTAAGAAATGTAATTATTTACAACACTCATTCTTAGTGTACTTAAAATTAAAAAAAATATAAATTTTTACCAATATTTGTGTAAACAACCATGAATACTTTGAGAACCATACATGCTGTAGATAGACTACTGGTGCCAGTCTTGTCCTGCAAAAGTCTGCAATTTTGGTAATTCTAAGTCATTCTGTTACTGTGTAAAATATGCAAAATGTAATATTTTATAAATAAGGAAGGGAGCAGCTATGAATATTTTTCAAACACCTTTATTGAATTATCACTTGTGACATATGCAAGTTTACATTCGTATAAAAGTACTCAAACTATATTAACATAAATATTATACTTCACATATATAACTATATATGACTATATATCATATAATCTAAGCAATATTACATCAATTATGGAATTTCTGCCTTTTTTAAACAAGAAACATCTTTATTAAACCATCACTTACTACATATGCAATCATACATTTATATAAGTGAAAAGAAACCACACTGACACAATCCTAGTCACAAGCATTTTACATCACAAACCATACTGACACACTCCCAGTTGCAAACATTATACATCACTTATAATCTACCCAATCTTTCTCACTCAGACATTACATAACTCATTTAAGTTCTGCCACATTTTAGGCCTCATTCCTTCCTTGTATGTACTGTTCCCACAATTCCAATCTTTTCCTATGTAGGTTGCTCCTACCTTTTTCTAAAGATCTCAATTCCAGTTGTTTTATCTCTGTTACTATATTCACTACTTCTAGTATAGTTAGTCTGGATTTTGATTTCCATTTTTTAGTAATTGCTTTCTTGGCAGCCACCACTATTAGACATAGACACAGCAAGGCCTTACCATGTCTAGGCAATTCCGATTCTGTATCATAGCTCAGAAAAATCATCTCTCTCGTCAGACCAATCTGGTCACCCGGAATCTCTGACAGTGCATCCTGCAGGGAATCCTTAAAGTCTGCCAGCTCACTGCACTCCCAGAAAATATGTTCCCAATTATCTCTTTACTCTACTTCATACCACCAACATTTACTGTCTGCCTGAGGAAAAATTATCTGGAGTCTGCTTGGGGTATAAAAATATTTATGTAAACATTTCCAGGCAAAAATCCTAAATCTTCTAGATTTTGTTACATATTTGGGAGACATACATATATCCTCCCATTTTTTTTTTTGTGAATTACTTATCAAGTCTCTCTTCCCAATCCTTTCTAACCTCCCCTGATTGATTTCTATAGTTAACATGCAATATTTTATATACTCTACTAATTATTCCTTTTTTATTGACAGCTTCTGTTCTAGATTTTATTAAAAGCTCTACTGGTCTTTCATTTAGGACCCCCCATATTTCTTTCTCTTTGCCTATGCTCTGATTTATTTTATTTATTTATTTATTTTATTTATAGTTGGTTTACCAGGATTGTCCACTGGGCCAGAAGAACCCATTTTCAGTGGAGTCCTGGGGAGAAAAGCTCCAAAACAAAGATACAAAAGATTACAGAAGTTCACACTTTAACACTTACAATCATATTAAAACATTTTGTCAAAAACAGTGGTAACAAAACTATAACAGTGGTTCACAAATGTAGACAATTGTGGGTTCAAGACAAAAACTGAGGACAGGTGGTTACAATGCAAAGAATCTAATGTTTAAGCAGCTGCAAATAGACTACCTTGGTTACATTATGTATAACAAACATAGCATTGCTGTAGTAAATATGTAGTATCTTGAGTGGAATAGTAGAATTTAAGAATTATTAGGCGTTATTGCATTTGCTTATTTATAGTATCTGGTTATATATGATATGGTTGCCTGTAGGGAGCAGACTAGGCTATGAGGGGTGGGAGCAGGAGCATTCCCAGGAGGATGTTAGGTGTATGTGTAGAGATTTTTTAAAAGCTGGGAGGTTAGTAGTGGTGCAGATGGAGGGGGGGAAGGGAGTTCCATAGGCGTGCCAGGGCAAAGGACAGCAGGTTTTTCCCTGGAGAGTGAAGAGGTTTGTACAGTTCTATCAGATTTTGGTTATTAGATCTTAGGAGTCTTTGTGGCATGTGTATTTTAAAGGTGGAGCTGAGTGAGGGACAGAGGGATGGATGGAAAATGAGTTTGTGAGCAAAGGTGAGCTGAGTAAAGGAGAGATAGTTAGGAAGCTCAAGCCAGTTTAGTTTGTGGAGAGATACACAGTGGTGGGTAGATGCTTTGTGACTAGTGGCAAATTTGGCAATTTTATTATAACAGGAGGACAGTTTTATTTTGAGGGATGATTGTAGGTTTGTTAGAAGAGGAGCGCCGTATAGAAGGGAAGGCATGAGGAATGTTGTAGCAATCCCCAATTGGGAAGGTAATCTCTAACCTGCAGTCTAGCTAAATTCTTGGGGTCTTTCCATTCTATCATCTTTCCCTGTCTAGTTATTTGCTCCCAAATGTCCTCACTGCGGTCGAGTGGCATTTGAAAGACATGGGTAAATGGGCGTGCCTTCGTTGAAGGTTGGGTGTCGAGCTGGCACCACAGCACTGTAAAAATCTACTGCCAATCATTATGGTGACCCCTAACCGGGAAAAGCAGAAAGAAGAACAACCTTGGTTCCTTTGCTAGCTTTCTCCAATAAATTCTGGCCCCCTCTTGTCTATTGTCTGTATCCAAGTACTTTCTGCTATTTTATAGATATAATATTCTGCATGATTATTGTTATTCTTCTTAAAGTCCTGCATCCAAAATCCCAGTCTCTTCTTGTTTCTTCAGCTTCCCCATGATTCATCATCATCCCTTTCCACTTTGAGTTAGAGGTTTCTGCTTGTGCTGTGTATAGGAGCCTTAACTGTGTAGCTCTGAAATACCCCTTCATATCATGTAATCCCAATCTGCCCTGTTCTACTGGAAGAATCAGCTTATCCCACTTGACTCTTGCTGTCTTCCCCTTTCAGATAAAGTCCTTTAGCTCTTTATTAATTGCTACTCACAACTTCTCCTCTGGTTGATAAAACTATACCTGTCCTGTGTATAAGACTAAAGGGACTAAAAACATTTTAACTACTTGTATCTTACTATCCATATCCATATAACAAAGCCACCGTTTTCTCAGTTTTTGTATTATCTTTTGTTTGGCCACTTCCCACATATTCTTAGTTGCCACACTAGAATCATTTTTAATTCATACTCCGAAATATTTCATTTTATCATGTCCCCATAAATATGGGTATTCCTGCACCAGTTCATGTGTGGGTACATACTTTACCACTATTGCCTTTGTTTTAGCTTCATTAATTTTGTATCCTGAAAAGATATGAAACTGTCTCAAAATGTTCACAACACTATAATGTCTTTTTCTGGTTTTGTTAGGTGCAAAATAATGCCATCTGCAAATAAACCAGCTTTTCCTGACTACAATACCAATTATATTCTTGAATTTCTGAGTCCCTTAATTTATTTGCTAATGGTTCTAAATATCATGCAAATAATAAAGGGGAAAGAGAACACCCCTGCCTTGTTCCTCTGCTCAAGCAGAAGTTATCAGAGAGGACCCCACCTGCTTTAATTCTCACCTCCGATCGCTCATATATTCCCCTAATCAATCTTATAATTGTTTAAGGAAATGCAAATGCTTCCATTGCCATGCTCACAAAGTCCCAGCTTACTCTGTCAAATGCTTTCTCTGCATCAAAACCTACCAACAGCAGTGGTATTTTCTTACATTCTGCTTCCCTCTGGATCATCAATGTACTGTCAATGTTGTCAAATGTTTGCCTCTCCTCCACAAAACCACACCAATCCATATCTATCAATTGTGGCATTACTTTTACAATTCTTTTAGCCATTAGAGACATTAACACTTTATAATCATGGTTTTGTATTGAAATAGGCCTGTATGAAGCTGGATCTGATGGATCTTTACCTTCTTAAGGTATTACAGCTACCACTGCTTTCTTTGAGGATGTTAGTACTTCTCCTCCTCTTAAGATACTGTTAAACAAAACCTTCCAGATCTTCATCGTTTTTTTCTACCTAGCTTCCAAACTTACACAGGAATACCATCTATTCCTGGGGACTTTCCTGTAGATTGGTTATACATCACAATTTTCATCTCATCTCCTCCTATTCTGTTAGTAATTGAGCCTCATCTACCTCTACCCGTCGCATATTTAATTCTTCCATAAACATTTCCATTTGTATCTTTTCTTGATTTTCATATTTCTCTGCTTTATAGAAACTCTCATAGAATTTCCAAAATATTTCTAATACCTCTACAGAATCTCTTGCTACCTTCTTTGTTAATAGGCTGTAAATAATTCTTATTACTTCTTAACCATAGCTTCCTTTCTTTTATTTCTACCCTATTTTTAAACTCCACCTTAATTTTATCCCACTCCCAAGCTATATTTTCAGAAGAAAATTATATCCTCTCTAACAGCTCCTGGGTAATCTCCACTACCCCATTCTGTAAATTTCCCTCTTTTCAACAAATATGTGGGAAATCACCAATGTTTCATTTTTATTTCATTACCCTGTGTTTTTATTTTAGCTATTATTGGTGCATGATCTGAAATAGTTATTGGGTGGGTAGCAGGACCTTCAATTAAATGCACATGTCTTTGTGAAATGTAAATTCTGTCTAGCCTAGCCCAGTTTTTTATCTTTTGATGATAAAATGTAAATTCACTCTGAACTCCTATTACTGAATTCACATCTTCCATGCCAAATATTTTCATAAATTTCTTCAAAAATCTAACCTCCTTTGTTATACTTCCCCTTCTCGCCCCCCCCCCCAGACACATCTTCACTGCTGCAAACCAAATTCCAGTCCCCACATATAAGTAATATTCCTTGCTGAAAACTGATTATTTCTCCTAGAATTTTTTAAACTCCATTACAGCAGTTTTAGGTGGAATGTAAATACATGGCAGTGTAATCTTTCTCCCTTGCCAGCAGCCCCTTAGCACTACAAATCTGCCATTATTATCTTTTTTATCCTCTTCTATCACTATTGGAGCTCCTCTTGCAATTAATATAAGAACTCCTCTTTTCCTTTGTCCCAGGTATTCTGCTGAATAACCATCTGGAAAACTTTTCTTTATCAAATTCACATGTTCAGTTCCTTCTAAGCATGTCTCCTGTAACAACTATTTGCGCTCTACATTTTTTTATATAGTTCACTACTCTTTCTTGTTTATATTTGTCTGTGAGGCCATTTACATTTAAAGACATTAAGAAAGCATCATTGTATTAAAAAGTTATTCCCACCTTTTACGTATAACACCTTTTTTGTTAAATGTCTAGTTCCAGCTTTTGTGTTACATGCATACACTGTTTGGCAGGTTGAACTTTTATACAATTCTTTCTTGTCATATACATTTGAGCCTATGTCACATCTTATAAAACTTTTTGTTTTATTGAAAGCCCTCAAAAAAAAAAAATACTCCCTATACTCCCTGAAACTTAATACTTAATACTAGCACACAAAATGATGTACACCTTCAAATAATGAAGTTTTATCTTCCTAATAGGAGCAGAAGTCCCAAACTGTCAGCCACACTCTCAGACTTGAGTTAACCTAAAAGACAGGCCATCCATGGTAAGATGCATGGTGAGGCCTGTGCTTCTACTAAGTTCTGATTAGTTTTGTCTTATCTTTATAGCTATCATAGCTGGGAAACTCCTGAATGTTTTCAGAGAACATTAAATACCTTGGAAAAGCCCCTGAATGCTTTCAGAGAACATTATCTACTTTGGGAAAATGCCTGAATGCTTTCTGAGAACATTATCTCCTAGCCAATTTCTCTTTTTTTCCCTCAGCCAATTACTCTCCACCAGACTGTAGCCATTTTCTCTTTGTCAGATTGTCTCCACGGAGACACGAGAACCAGACAGCTAGATTCTCTTTATCAGATTATTTCCATAGAAACATGAAGACCAGATGCAGAATTGTTACTGAACATACATGTATTTGCTAGAAAAAAGCCATATTCAATGTTCTTTTTCATTTACTTGCTCTCTCTTAACACATGTTACTAAATCAATCTGAGGTCTTTAATCCAGTCATTTCCACATGCAAAAATAAGAAAAAGCAATACATTTTTCTTTTATCATGCTTTTTAAACATTTGTTTCTTTATATACATTACACTGCCAACATTTCTTAAAACTGAACAAGAAGAGAGAGAGAGACAGAAGGGGGAAAGAAAAGAAAAGAAGAACAGCAGCACCTGTTTACAATCCCCATTACACTTAAAAATAACAGAAACAATTTTACTTTATAGCATGTAAAGAAAACCACTTGCCACAAAATTGGTACTATTGAAGAAAAAAAATCTTTACTTACAGTTAACTTTCTCCCTCCTCTTCCCCTCCCTAAAGCACTTTTCTGAACATTAATGACATGGAGTAGGGCATATGCTTTAGAGTTCCCTACAAGTCCAAGAAATTCTGAAAAAGTCAAATATTTCCAGATTTTCTTGTTCTGTCATATTTCACAAATATAATTATTGCATTGTGGGTCTATATCAAAACTTCGAAGAAGTAAAACGCCGAACATTAAAACATCGAACCCACAACATTGAATGATGAAAATAGTGAAGCCCCGGAACATCAAAATCTTACCTATGGCAAGATTTTGGTGGGCCATTCTGTGGCTTCACTATTTTCTCCACTGTAGTGCATGAGTTATGGACCTCAGGGTTAGGGTGTGGGGGTTAACGTAAGTGGATAGTTAGTAATGTATGTATGGTGTAGTGGAGGGTTAGGTTTTGTTAACTGTATGTATGTGTATATTAATTGCTTTTTGTGTATAGTTTTGTAGGGTATGTGTGCGATAGTTACGGACCTTAGGGTTAGGGTGCGGGTTAAGGTAAGTGGATAGTTAGTAATGTATATGTGGTTTAGTGTGGGGTTGGGTTTTGTTAACTGCATGTGTGTGGTTTATTTATTTTTGTGTGCTTGTGTTGTATGTTTCTCGGAACAGCAATTTTTTTCCCTGGGAAAGAATTTGTTATTCTGAGCGTTCTATGTTTTCAATATTCGAAATTCCAAGTTTGAACATATGGTGTTTGACATTTTGGAATTTCGAATATATGATATAGACCCTTGCATTGTAATCCCATATTAAGTTACTGGTTTTATTACTGTTCATCTTCGAAATCCAGTCAATGTTTCATTTCCAGTGTACTCTTGATTCTTCTAGTCAATTCTCATTGCTCCCTTCCTTCTCTCCAACATTTTCTGTTGAAAAATTTAAAAAGGGTTTCACAGGTACAGTCCCTCTGTGGTCTTTATTACCAGAAGAACAAGAAGCAGAATCTCCTCCTGTTTCACAGCTTACTTTTTGTTGGAAAACTTTTGTATTTCCTCCTTAGCATGTACTACATCAAAAAATGATGTTCTCCCCCCATTGAAGAATACCTTAAAGACAGCTGGGTACAGCAGTTTGAATCTCACACCTGCACCTCAACATTCCTTAAATAGTGAAATAAATTTGCTCCTCTTCTGTCTGGTGTACCATGAGTAGTCACCTCCACAAACACTCTGCTGTCTTCCTCTTTTAGTACTTTGTCCTTCTGCCACAATTTTGTCAAAATCAACTCCTTCTGCTGGCAGGATATCTTTACTATTACAGGTCTAGGTTGCTTTATTATAGCTAGGTTTGGAGCATACACACAATATGCCCTTTCAGTTAACAGCTCCTGCTGTGGAATGCCAGTCCAGTTGCTTAGTTGTGCTTTCCTAAAATTAATAGTCTGTTCTTTCCATCTTCTCTGGTATAGCTGAAAATCGCAGGTTTCCCTACATGCTCTGTCCTCTAATTCTATTATTTTTTGAAACATCTCTTCCTGAGCATTCTCATATTCAGCCAGCCTTTTCTTTATTTTGACCTCTGATTTTTGCAGCTTTATGATCTCATCTGAATATCTGTTTAAAGCTTCTTCCATTTTTCCAGCCTTTTGTTGTTTGTGTTGATATACTCCATCAGTGTATATGTGCAGTTGTCTTATATCTTCCTGTATGTTACTGGAAGTCATGTCTGAAGGTTGCATTGCTTTTTGCTAAACAGCTGAAGAACTTTCCCCAGTCAGTGTTTCTTCCTCACTTTTTGTAGCTGATTTTTCCAGGTCTTTTGTATTTCTTTATTCCTGGCATCCAGGTAGTGCACTTACTAGACATTTACTAAAATTTACCCATAAACAGAAGTCTACTGGCCTTCTCTGCTGAATTTCTGTTTTCACACTGGGAGAGCTAGAAACAAGCTGTTACTCAATGTGCAGCCATCTTGTAAGGCAGATATGAATATTTCAAGTACCATATGTGTTGGTATGGAACTATCAGGAGAGGTAGGCGAGTTGGCCAAGAGAAAGTCCAAAAACTAAACAAACGAAACAAAAAACATTGTAGCATGAATCATGACAGTTGAGTTGGAAACAATAATCTGGAAGAGGATAAGCGCTACACCCTTGTAACTCATGTTTATTGTAATAATCTCCAATGAAACCAATCATTTTTTGTGAATATTCTTCTGTCACCTAATATATTTCCTGCTTTTGACATCAGGACCCACTTGCCTGTGTTACCAGTCTTCCATTAAAGCTGTTAGGAATTGTGGCTCTGATTGCTTCCTACAACCTGCTTCTGACCTTGATACCCATTTAGCTATATTGTCAGTCATCCCGTAAAGCTGTTAGATACTGCATACTTTTGTTCACAAGAAATAATATTGGAATTAATCTGAATTATTCTACTGCATCCTGGCTGCAAATTAGCATTTTGCTTGCTGTCTATACAGACTACTCTTGCTTAATAGTGTCTCTGTAGCAGTAAATGCAAAGTCAGGCTATTGAGGCCTCTGCTGCTGATCAGTTAATTGTACTCCTAATATGGTGTTACATTTCTGGGCTTAAACATTCATGGTCCTTTGCATCATATTTGTTTGCATCTATTTTATGCACTTGAAAGCAATAACTCATTTGTTAGCACTACTGAATTGTCCAAATCTCTCCATTCTGGGCATTAGCAGACTGATTTGTTCCATGAGCCAGTGGTATAACCTCCTTTTCTGCCTTCCCACCCACAACCTTATTTACTCCCACCTTGCCCCATCCCAGCAAAATTGTTGTCCTATGGGGTAAGCGCATTCCCACCTACAGTATACTCTGTCTTCACTTATCATTCTGGTTTACTAGAAGTAATGTTACTACTCATTCCCCATGGTCTCAGTCTTATTTATTAGAAGTAACATTACTACTCATTCCCCATGGCCTCTGTCTTATTTATTAGAAGTAACGTTACTACTCATTCCCCATGGTCTCAGTCTTATTTATTAGAAGTAACATTACTACTCATTCCCCATGGTCTCAGTCTTATTTACTAGAAGTAACGTTACTACTCATTCCCCACGGTCTCATTCTTATTTATTAGAAGTAACATTACTACTCATTCCCCATGGTCTCAGTCTTATTTATTAGGAGTAACGTTACTACTCATTCCCTATGGTCTCAGTCTTATTTACTAGAAGTAACATTACTACTCATTCCCCATGGTCTCAGTCTTATTTATTAGATAAAAACACAAAAGTCCGCTGTTTAGGGGGTCCGGATCCAAAGATATCCACAAAATGCTTTAAAAAGTCAATTTAATACCCACTTAAAATTCAGTTAAGCGCTTTCATCTACATTATAGACTTCATCAGAACACATTTGTAAATTCCATCCATGTTTAAATACTATCATAGACCAATCAGCTCCACAAGGTAATCAGTTAATTAATTCTTAATCATATAAATACTCATAGCTTAAAGTGCACTGTGCTTTCAGTCAAACAAGATACCTTATTTGATTAATTTATAATAAAAATACATAAATATACATTAAATAATTGCCCTAATGCAATATAAAAAACAACAAATACATGTAATCACATTTTCCTAATGTAAATATAAATATAATGATATTAAAAACCATTAAAAATATATATATTAAAAAGATGTTATAAAATATATGCATTCCATAAAGGAATATATGCTTTTGCTACATCTGTATGATTAAGCCTTGAGTTCCAAAATAGGCTTAATGGATATACCACCATTTATTCCCGGATGTACTGTTGAATTTAATAATATTTGCCATCTAGTTTTTCTTTCACCTAATCTATTACTAATGTTACCCCCCCCCCGGGGTTAACAGGTATGTGTTCTAATATAGCAAACTTAAACTCATCACAACAAGGACTTTTGACTAGGTGTCGATATAACGCATTAGTTATATCTTTTTTTCCTAATGCAGTGATCATATATTCTATTCCTTAGACACCTGTCAGTTTTCCCCACATAAAAACAGGAACATTTTGTACATTTAGCTAAATAAACCACATGTTCTGTTCGACAATTTCCATTCTGAAACTTTAGGATAGTTTGACTAATGTCTTCCAGTTTTAAAGTAGCGTCTTCCATAATGGCAAAGCACTGGTTGCAGTGTCCACATTTGTGGGTACCCCCCGCTCTTTTCCTATTTCTCCTATTATTTACCTTCATCTCAAATTTATTCTTGAGATTAAATCCTGTCTTGTGTACAAATGTGTTCTGATGAAGTCTATAATGTAGATGAAAGTGCTTAACTGAATTTTAAGTGGTTATTAAATTGACTTTTTAAAACATTTTGTGGATATCTTTGGATCTGGACACCCTACACAGTGGACTTTTGTGTTTTTATCTTATTTGGTTGTTATCGCTGGTATTTGGACTTATTATTTGTAACTTTATGGGTGTGATGGATTCACTTGATGAACTTCCATCCATTTTCTCGCCCGGTAGGAGGGACGAGATTCAAAAAATGCAGTCAGTGATGGCAATAATCAAAGGGGAGCTGACACGGCTGATAGAACTTATCAGCCAGCCAGAGAGGAGGAACGACGGAATACAGGAGATGACATCAACATGTACAACAAGCGGAAGTAATGGTTCGAATTCCCTACCCAATGGACAGGGCGATGGTGGTACACAGAACATCGGACCCTCTTATGGATCTATTGGAGCTGCCAATCTTCATCACATTGCTTATTTTGGACGAAGGGACGACCTTGGATCGGAGGACGAGTTCAATATCTCTGGAGCTAAGCCGAAGCGGATGGTACCCAAAAAGACGTATTCAGTGGCAGGACAGTTTGTGCATACAGGTACCACAAACTCTCAGGCACCTAACATATGTAATGAACCTAAAGGCAATTATAAACTGCAAGGGTTAGACTTGTTTTTTAAATGTAATTTTGACTTCGACAACTGGAATTATAACTCCAAGACTGAGACTAATTCAACCATTGTCAAAGGGGATAACAAGACTCTGAAAGACCTTATTTATGACTTTGGCAAAAAGTTAGGTTTGGTCAAAAGTTTACAGTTAGATAACAGGTATCTTAAATGGTGTCTTGACTTAAAAATTGTACCCATGGGCCTTAGATTTTTTAAACAGCATATGGGAGTGGACTTGGATGAATGTAACATACAGGAATGTAATAAGTTATTTGACAATTTTGGTTTCAGTTTCATAGAATTTATTATTAAATGTAATGAAAAAAAGTTATGTGGATTAATGGCTGAAACAGAGCATTTAAATGAGACTATTACAAATGACCTATTATTCACTGAATGGATAAGGTTTTTTCACAAACAATATGAGTGGGTTGACAAGAACTGTAAAAAGCACTTTGACAGGAAATGTAAGAAATTAAAAAGGGATATGGACCAATATGAGAAACATCAGGAATATAGATGGGGTAACCATAAAGGAGATATGGACCGGACATTTAAAGGACAGGACAGATACCATCAAAGAGGAGATGGGTATAGAAATGAAGGATATTATGGCAGGAATAATAACAATAGGAATTTTTTGGGACAAAGAAAAATATTTGGTACATACAGGAGACACAACGAGCACCAGAACACATGAATTGGAGGGAAACAAATTATCAAGGAAATTGGAAAAATTAGATAATGCATCTACCATAGTCAAACACAATGACGTTCATTTTAGCTTAGGAGACTTTAGTATATTTAATTATACAGATTTCAAATTGGAGAAAGATCACTTTGTATTGTTTTCTAGAGGAATGAAATTTGTTCCCAATACAAATCTGAATATTACTGATTATATAGTGGAATTTAAACAATACATGCAAAAGCTCAATTTAGCTTTACATTTCCAGGAGAACAGTAGGGTAACAGTTAGGAAAACGTTTAAAAAGGCTAGCACTTTTACTCTCCCTATGAATCCTACCCTGGCTACCTTTGAGAAGGTTGTGACCGATGAGATGTACAAACTATACAACAACTGTAAAAACAAAAAAATAAGATATAATTTAAGTAAAAATGAATATACACTTTTAAAACAAATACAGGAGGATCATCAAATTCGGGTTATGAAACCCGACAAAGGGGGTGGTGTAGTTCTTTATAACACACAAGAATATATAAATAAAATGCATATTATTTTACTTAATTCAGGGAATTATGAAAGTTCGTCTTTAAATGAAGTGAATGTAGTACATCATAAGATAGATTTATACTTAGAACAATTTTTTTTGAACAATAGACTTGACCCTGAATTATACAATTATTTAAGGGTTAAATTTCCAGTGTTAGCTACTATTATTGGGATACCGAAAGTACATAAATATTTAGTAGACCCACCATTTAGACCCATTATTTCAGGTAACAAATCCAAAGCCTTTCCATTCGGGAAAGTGATAGACACCTGGTGGAAGCCAATATATAAAAAGATATCCCATATAGTTATTGATTCATGGGAGTTTTTGAGTCGGTTAACCCTTGACAAATGTGAGGAAGGAACTATTTTCATAACAATTGATGTATTTGATCTTTTTTTTGTATTCCTGAGGAGGATTGCCTTAGAAGGTTCAAGAATAGTATACAAAAGTACGCCGATTTTTCATGGGACAGAGTACTGTTAACATTAGAATTTATGGAAATTGTTTTAAAGCACAACTACATTTTTTATGAAGGGGAATATTATAGACAAAGTAATGGTGTGGCAATGGGTGCAGCTTGTGCACCCATTTTTGCTAACTTAGTGTTGTTAAACTGGGAAGAGGAATGTGTATTTGAAAGTAAATGGTACAGTTTTATTAGTTGTTACGTCCGGTTTTTGGACGACATTTTCATTCTATGGAATGGTTCTATGTATGAATTGGAGATGTTTTTTGATTATTTAAATACAGCTAGTGATTATTTGAAATTCACTTATAATAGTGACAGAAAAGGTATATCATACCTTGATACATACATATCCATAGAAAATGGTCAGTTTTGTTCTAAAATACATAGAAAAAGTACCTTCAGTAATGCATATTTACAGTACTCCAGCTGCCACCCCTATAGTCAAAAGGCTAGCATTATAAATGGACAATGTATCAGGGCAGCAAGAATGACTTCAGATTTTAGAAGTAACGTTACTACTCATTCCCCATGGTCTCAGTCTTATTTATTAGAAGTAACGTTACTACTCATTCCCCATGGTCTCATTCTTATTTATTAGAAGAATGTTACTACTCATTCTCCATGGTCTTCATACCTGTAGAGTTTGTCAGGTGTATACATATTCTTGTATCTTTCTTCACTCCTTCCGCCGAACATTCTTATTTATTCTTATTTATGGAACAGGTAAGCATAACTGTATATTATATAACTGTATATTCCATGCTCATAAATAGAATCAACATTAATATGAACATAATATGAACATTTACAATTGTTCTTAAACAGTTATTACTATTCACCATAACCTCCATGTGTCGTGCATATACCCTTATACATCTACACCCATGTTCTGCCTTACAACAGCACTGTGGAGACTATAATAGTTAAATATGCCATTATTCGTCTGACTGAACTACATATCACTATATATTAATCCATGTCAATGGCCCCTGTGTTGCTTTTTCTCATCACTTAAACACAGTAACAATCTCTTTCTCTCTTATAGTTCCTTTCAAACACCTGTAATTATGTTCTTCTCTGAGTACTTTTTCTTCTGGTATCTTAAGCATTCAGTGCTCAAACTGGAAATATTTCCGGATGCATGTATATTCCACTTCAGATTATGTTCTGTTCCTTTTTTATCTTTCTTTACATCATCTTCTCAAATATGATGAGCTTCAGGACTGCCTGTACCAGTATGTGTAGTATGTGTAGCGAGTATGTGGACTTTGAAATAGCTTAAATCAGATGATCTATTTCCACCTTCCATCTTTTCAAGTTACAGTCTTAACCAGTGCAAAGATCTGGGCCCCATATGATTAGTAAAGTACTTCTCCCTTTTTGAAAGTATTTGTATGCTTCACTTACTGCAGCCTTTCTGAAGGCTTCTGCATATAAGCCCAACTGAAATGACACCTATTGCATAGGGTAAGTCAAGCTCAGTGTTGGGGTATTATATCAGCCTTCTCCAGCTTCATAGTCGGTGGTCAATGGTGTAATTGTGACAATTCAGAACAGCGTCATAATTGATAAATCTGCTAATGAGTGATCTCAATCTAAACTGGAAATTTAGGGTTGGCTTTCTTCCATTTTATATCCCTTCTGAGTGCATCTTCTTCTAACTAGTCAATGATCCTCTTTCTGGTCAGTACAGCTTGTTAGATTATGTACAAATCTGCTCACCAAATTCTCCAACTTTCACATAGAACCCCCCCAACTTAAGTGACCACTGCATACTTTGAACCAAATTCTTTACCAAATGACATAAGGTAAGCTATGGTCCTCTGGAATAATTTATTTTAGGGCAAAAGAAAGAGCCCCCTTCTGTGACACTGTCTTTCTGTATTTTCTAAACATTGTACTTAGTCATATCACACAGCCAGAACCAGAACAGTCAAAGGCATCCCAAATCCTTTGGTATCCTAAGAGTTTAAAAACTGTTCTTTGCTTGCAAATCAGCATGGAAAAAATCCAAACTTATTAAACTCCCAGCAGATTATGTACATTACTCTTATGTAAGAAAAAAATGCAAATACACGTCTGGTAGAGTAGTAGATACATACATCTATTTCCAAATACTTGCAACTGTCAAAGGTTGTGCATAGTTATGTGTTAGTGTCTAAATGTTTCAGACCACCACCCTTCATCAGTCAGAAAAAAAAATGTTTTTATTCAATGAGAGTTGACTGTTTTGTCCCACTATGTGCCATGATTGCTTAAATAAACTGTACTGAGAAGACAGAAAATATTTTACAAAGGAAATCAGAGATTTTGAAAAAAAAATCTATATGTAAATGAACTTAAGAGCTTAGATCTTTTCATTTTACTACAAAATGTTAAGGCAAAACATTATTATGTTCAGGGCTTTTAAAGTCAGTTTCCTACTGAAATACTTGGAATTTAATGTATACCAGTGTGATACAAATGTAAGAAGAAATAATAGTAAAAGTTTACAAAAAATAGAATGCATTTCAGAACTGAAGAATGTTGCCGTCAAATGGGATAAGAAAAAGATAAACACAGGTATTAAAATGTGAAAAAGATAAGAAAAAAATCAAAGGTGGTTCACATGCATTTTACAAATATTGTAAGAGATAGCACAGTATAAAAAATTCAGATGAACCTGCCTAAATTTTGTACTCATATAGTAGGAGGACATACAATGCCTTAAACTTTGAATGATTTATAAAAATAGTTAAGATAAGAACAATATTTGGTACTTCAGAGTATTATGAACAGTTGCAGAATGACTTTGTTAAGGATTCAAGTAACTCCAGCCATACCTTTACTAGAAGTTCTACTAGAGGTATGAAATTGTTTATTGTTTGTTTTTTTATTCTTTTATTTGCCTCTTTGTAATTGGCTGAATCCTACTGATTCATTGATTCCTTTAGGGGAGATATGGGAGTCATAGTGCAGTGCACATTATAAGCTTAAAAGGAAATATGCTATCTGTTACAGGTGATTGAAAGCAATTAGCTATAACATCACACACACACACACGCATGCACGCACACACACAGAACAGCCATTAGCTAAACAGGGTCATAAAATTTTAAAAACAAACCTGAGTTATTTAAAAGTTGTAACGTGTAATGATAAGAAACATAGACTGTGTTGATTGGGAGGGTAAAAACATTTAAGAAGCATGGTGAAGCGAAGGAGGTGTCATTCTGCAGAGAAAGTTAGCTATTTTGTCAGCCTGAAGCAAACGCCTTAATCTTGGCAACTTTATCTAAACATACTCATCCTTAGAAAAATCCTCCAAGTCATCAGGCTGGACTACACAGTCTTTTGGCAATCCCAAAGCATGTCTCTGAATGATTTATTACAGCAGAGATCTCCTTGGATGCAAAATCAGCCCTCTTCTGTGCAATCCCAGTTTGATGTGGAGAATAATGTTTATCCTGAAAAGTTTGCCCTTGAGGAGACATGTTTTAACCCATCAGATCTCCAACCTCCGTCCCAATATATCCATCAAGTGAGGCTCTCAAGTCAGGCTCTTGTTCAAACTGAGATCAATAAAGGACCATCTACCTAGGGCAAAAACTCACTAGGGCAACCTGATCCAGAGCACAGGTAACATCAAATTAAGTGCTGAAGCCAGGTAATCGGGAGCACCTGTACTGTCCCCCCCCTCCCCCGAAGAAAAAGAAGCTGGTCAAAGATAAGGTGGAGAATACCTAAAATTCTTATGTCTGACCAGGTGTGAAGCTGGCATCTGACATATGGGAAAGCAAGCCCAAAGCTGAACCAGACAGACGTCAGACCAAGAAAGACATGAAATTGAAAAGAAGGAAAATAACTTACAGCAAGCAAATTGCTTTATTTGGGTTGCAGACCTGTTTCTGATGAAAAATGTTTTTGCAACATTCAAAGCAATATCACATATGAAATATTCAACTGCATGCCAAATAAACTGCATACTTTGCAGGCTGATCTTGCCATAAATGGTATTTTGGAAAGAAGGTTCTTCTATTGAAGTAATGTATAATGAATTAAAATGTAATGCAATATGCGCAGTGCTTTATCCATAAATGTTGCTATGTAGGGAAGGCATACAGCTTTATGTTTATAGGAGCAGAATGAGAATGACTTTCAAAAGCTATGGGTCAAATAGACAGCTGAAGCTTTTAAGAAAGGAATCTTTCAGGTACTAGGAGCTGGAACATATTATGTCCATTGGAACTGGCTTCAAAGTCATGTTTCCATGACAACCAGTTTTAATTCAGGATTAGCTGGTACACCACATGCATTGGTAGCAAGCCCTATTTATTAATGACATTTTGTCGATTTGCTTGCAGTCTTGTTAACTGATTGGAAATGACTCCTTAGGAGGAGATTAACTGAGATATAGTAAAGCCAATAACGTAATCAATGGCTCCCTAAGCTGAACAGCTTGTTTATTGATTATAATTCACTGACTGCTATAAGGACACAATGTCTGTGGATTTATTTTTGATTTTAATTGTTTGAATTTTTCACCTGTTTGTAATTATACTGTTCTAAAGCCATACTATGCTTAGTCATTTAAGGTATTTTAAAACTCTTAGTCTGAGAAAGATGTATTTCATTCCATAAATGAAACGTACTGTTCTTCTTCTTCCCCCTGTATTCATTGTAATGTCTTGTCATGGTGTATTAAGTTTCTGGATCCTGATTTGAAGAATGCATTCCAGACTTATTAACAGTATGTAACTCGGAAATAAACATCCTATTAACTACAGAAAATATATATAAGAAGCGTCTCATTAGTATGAAAAGACAGTTGCTTACACAGTGTACACAAAAAACACACACACACACACACACGGGCGTGCGCACGTGTGTGTGTATTTATATATTTATGTATGTATTGTGATTTTTCTTTTGGGGTTATTAGCTCAGTAGAAACATAATTTAGTGTGTGCACCTCCACTGAACATTATCCGGCTGACTGGACCAGGTTTGGAAAATAATTTACTCAGAGAGTACAAGTTTCAAATAAAATGTTACGTAATACAAAAGAGCAAAGAATTCACAGTACCATATTCTATTTCAACAGCAGCTGAAGTTAGTTAAGTTAGGCAAATAAAAATAAGACTCTTGTTTTGTTTCATCCATTTCTAGTAAACCTCAGTCCAAGAATACAGCTTACAAGTCATTTGGGAGGGCCCTTAGTCCATCCAATGTTGCTGAGTTGCATGTGACTCCTATAACAACCCCACAAATAGCCAACAGCATTCACATAGGGGGCAGAAGCAGACTGATGGGCTTTTGTTCCATAGTGTGCATGTGCACGCGTGTGCAAACACACACACACACACACACACACACACACACACACACACACACACACACACACACACCCACAACACATATCCACACAAATCACACACACACACACACACACACACACACACACACACACACACACACACACACACACACACACACACACACACACACACACACACACATACACACCCACAACACATATCCACCCACATCACATACACACACACACACACACACACACACACACACACACACACAGACCCACAACACATATCCACCCATATTACACACACACACACACACACACACACACACACACACACACAGACGCACAACACATATCCACCCACATGACACACACCCACACACACACACACACACACACACACAGACCCACAACACATATCCACCGACATCACACACACACACACACACACACACACACACACACACACACACACACACACACACACACACACAGACCCACACACACCCACAACACATATCCACCCACATCACGCGCGCACACACACACACACACACACACACACACACACACACACACACACACGCACACACACACACACACACACACACACACACACGCACACACACACACTCCTATAGATTACTTAGAGTTATCCGTCCACCTACCTCATGTCTAAATGGACGACTGTGAGAAAACTCTTGCAAACACAGGGGTGAGATGTAGACACCACAAAGAAGGTACCACAGCAAAGAATCAAATAACAAAACCTCTTGCTGTGCGGCAGCAATGCTTCTTACTACACTGCCAAAGCGGCCCCTAAGTGGGCACCGCTTAGTTCTCAACAGAAAACAAAAAGTTCAGCCATTCCAGTCCTTCTTGTAGCAATTCTGTTTCAAGTCAAAAAGGGTGTTCCTTCATTGCCAAGCATACTTACTCCTTTTCTCTAGGAGTATCTCTCCCAACATCTGTAGCCTGTTTTCCAAGGCTCCTGTCCCACAGCCTTTTCCTCTGGGATTCTCAGCTTTGACTCTCATCTTTTCTTGCCCATTGGGGAAATTTTTCAAAAGCTTTCCAGGGTTCATTCTGTCTTCCTGTCCATTCTACGTGTCTGCAGCGTGTCTGTCCCTCTCTGGTGAGACTGCTTGGCTTTGCCTTCTATAATGAAAAGTTTCTCATTCAAATAGGAAGTAGCATTTCTTCCACTACCAGTTTGGTATTCCACAAGCTCCCTTATCCTCTGAACTCCTCTTGATGTATTTTCTGCATTTTTCAGTTCCTCAAGTCACACATGCACAGGGTGCTATATCACAACATGTAGGTGTGTGCACACATGCATACATAAAGAATAAATATATATATATGTAAACATACACACATACGTATATGTATATATATATATATATATATATATATATATATATATATATATATATATATATAAATAGCTTCTGCTGCTTACTTTAAACTAGCCTGAACTGTTTTTTTACTGATTACTGCATTAATTTTAAAAATTGCACTTAAAGTTACATTTAGTCGAATTTAGTCGAAAGTTTGCTTGTTTGTTTGTTTAATTGAACTGGAGGCTGCCCACTAAAGTGTGCTAGCCTGTGTAACAAATTTATCACTGTCTCTGCATTTTCTGTGTATTTCTGCAAAAAAACAAAAAAAAAAACAAAAAAATAATCCTTGTTTTCCCGCCTTTTTCGACTAGTTTAGACCAGTATACAGGCATTGCTGTATTCTGGGCTGTGGTGTAGTTCCTGTGTTGTCCATTACCTTACTTGGATAAAAGGAAGTTTCTTTGCTCACCAGTGGGAGTGGGGAGCCTTGAGCAGCCTACCTATCCTTGGGGGAAGTGACCTCAGCACAAGACGCTGTTAGTAATTGGTTGTTTGGGACCATTCCTAGCTCTTTTGTAGTTCACTGCTTAAAGTCCGCCTTTGCACGGCGCAGCGCCGGTTAAACAAGGTTAAACTTTTTCTGGCTCCACCAAGTCTGCTCTTCAATTTTTCCCTTAGAACTGTTCTACTTGCAATCTAAACAGCCTATACTCTATCTGAAAAGCTCAGCACTTGCTCCTAAAGACTTTTGTATACAGGTAAAGCACTCTTAAACAAACGAAAAGTACTTCATTCACCTAAATTCTGTTGAGTACCCATTTCCCTATAGGTCCTTTCTGACTCAGTTACACAGCAATCTTTTTCACTATTTCTAGCATGTCGAAGGGTCAGTTGCTAGCGTCCTCTCCTGTTCAGCTGGTGAATCTGGGAATCTTGAGGCAATGTTACAATTGCCTCATGTACACAGACAACCCTCTCCTCCTCCCAACAAATACAAATATATGCGAGAGATGCAACTATATAGCCAAACTGGAGGCTGAGCTCTCTCAATTCAGTACTGGCAAGACCAGTCAGGAGGAGAAGGTAACCACGCACACCACAAACCCAGTCTCACATAGAACTATCACAGCTGCAAACCAAACACATAAACACACAAAAACATACTCGAGGCGCTGATTAAAAATCTACCAAAACAACAGAGGCCTCCAAAGCAGACACCCAAGCAACCACCACCTCAAGACATAGCAAATGCAACACATAGTTCACAAAGTCAGTGTGCTAAACAGTCACAGCCCTTAAGGCCAAACAACATGCCAGACACACTTGTAATAGGTGACTCCATAGTCAGGCACACTGACGTCCCGCTCACCAGACTGAACAAGGAGAGGGTCACAGTAAGCTGCCTTTCGGGAGCTAGAATCCGCCACATAACACAAGCACTCAGGTCACTCCACAGCAAGTACAAATACAACTCAGTCATTGTACATGCAGGTGTAAACGACCTGAGACGTACCTCCCTGGACTACATGAAAAGAGACATAGAGGAGCTCTCTGATTATGTAGCCCAGGCCGGTATGACCCTGACCCTGAGCAGCATCTTACCCTCACCAAGAATGATGCCACAGTACAAAGACATAATGATTAGTTTTAACAATTGGCTTAATTACTGATGCATTCTAAGGGGATCCAGTGTCTGTCTGCTTGGGATGACATGCTTGACAAGCCACGCTGCTTCGCAAGGGATGGTTTGCACCTGTCACCCCTGGGCTTCCGGATATTGGCCAAGGCTCTTGCCACCCCCATAGTGCCTTTTTTAGGCAAGGCTCAAATGACAAACCTACCTCCCTAGAAAACACAAGTGGAAAAAAACTAAGGGTAATGCTGCTCAATGCCAGAAGTCTAAACCTCAAGATGCACGCCCTCAAAGCCCTTCTTAGTATGGAGAACATCGATGTCTGTGCAGTGACTGAAACCTGGTTCAAGGCTCCTGAGAGCATCCCAGCACTATCAGGTTTTACCTCATATCATGCTTTCCGGCCCCAAAACTTGGACAGAACCACAAAAGGAGGGGGAGTATCCATTTTCATCAAAGATACCCACACCTCCAGGTTAGTGGCAATGCACGAAGCATCGGAGACTATCCAGGTGCAACTAACCATAGGCAAAACCGTCCTACAGTTTGTAGCATGCTACAGACCACCCTCTCAAACTCAGGAACCCCACACAGCCTTCCTGAAGACACTGGAGAGTATGAATGTCTCTCCAAATACCATCATTTTGGGAGACTTCAACTACCCAAACATAGACTGGGAACATTACTCAAGCCCCAACACTCTAGCCCAAAGGTTCTTAGAATTCATAAACTCAAATGCAATGGAACAACTAGTCACCATTCCCACAAGAGGAGACAATATACTAGACCTGATCATCACAAACATGGGGACAAAATGCTCCACACCGGAAGTACATCCCTCTTTGGTAAGATCAGACCATAAATTAATCTCACTGGAAATCCACATCCCGCCCCCACCCCCTGCACAAAAGACCACAGTGAAGAACTTCTCAAAAGCAAACTTCACACTTCTTAAGACTGAAGTGGTATCTTTCAAGGCCCCTGGGCCAGTGGAAACCACAACCAACACTGCTGAATCCCTTGCAAATGCCTTCTATGGGCACCTTCAAGAATGCATGGATCATGCAATCCCAAATAAAACCAAGACCCATTTCCCCAAAGGCAGGTGACCGGTCTGGTGGACCCCAGCCATAAACAAACTTTACAACAGAAGGAGGAAGCTACTACATGACAGAGCAAAATCCCTAAAAGGAAAGGCATCTCTGATCAGTACTAGCAAAAAACTACGATCACTCATAAAATCATCCAAGGCCAACTTTGAGAGAAAAATCGCAAATGACACAAAAGACAATCACAAGGCCTTCTTTAGCTATGTTAGAAACCTGGGTGGAAACTCCCAGATATGCTCAGAGTTAGTCCAAAATGACACAAAATACACTGAACCCACTGACATTGCCAACATTCTGGCAGACAGGTTCAGTGCAAATTTCTCCTCCCCCTCCCCCCCAAAAGGAGAAATAACTATCCCAGCAGAGTGTAGCCTCCCTAACATCTCAGATGCCCAGGTGAGAGCCGCCTCTCTAAAGCTAAAAACACAGCATCAATGGGACCGGATGGTGTCCCGGGCTGTGTGCTACATGAACTCAGAGGAACTAAACCCACACATAAGGCTGCTGTTTAATCTTAGCCTTACCACAGGATACGCACCCAAAGAGTGGCGTCGGCAACAGTGGTCCCACTTCACAAAGGCGGTGCTTCTACGGACCCTGGAAATTACCGCCCCATAAGCCTGACGAGCCTGGTCTGCCAAGCTATGGAGAGGATCATTATGGAACTCATAAACAAAGACATTGGGGACCTACAGACATTGGATCCTACCCAATTTGGCTTTGTCAAGGGCAGATCCTGCCTTCTGAACTTGGTCGACTTTTTTGAAACAGTCATTAAGGCCATTGATGAGGGTAAGGCAGTTCACACAGCCTACCTTGACCTTGCAAAAGCCTTTGACACAATACCCCACTCGGGCATCATAGACAAACTCACCAGCTTAAATGTAAACCCATATGTCACAAGATGGGTTGCAAACTGGCTCAAGGACAGAACCCACAGGGTCAGAGTTGCTGGAGCTATGTCAGACTCTAAGCCAGTCACAAGCGGTGTCCCACAGGGCTCAGTCCTGGGACCCCTTTTGTTCGGCATTTATTTTTCCGAGGTACAGGCAAACATAGGAGGATTGTGGCTGACAAAGTTCGCAGATGACTGCAAACTGGGTGCCATAATTGATACTCCAGCGGACACAAACATCCTTCAGAGAGGCCTCATAGAAACGGATAATTGGTGCCAGAGCCATGGCCTTAAGCTAAACGCCAAAAAATGTATAGTCATACCCTTTGGGAAAAACAAGGTACCGACAAATTACCACATAGGCGGTAATCCATTAAGTATGGAAGAGGTAATCAGGGACCTAGGGACCCAGGTTGACAGTAACCTCTCATTTGACACTCACATTGCCAAAGTGGTTAGGAAGACCTTCTATATTGCCCACCTTATCATGAAGGGTTTCACATCTAGATCAAGAGAGGTCATTGTGCCCTGTACTCTTCTCTTATCAGGCCAATGATTGAGTACAATGCCCCATTTGGGATGTATCTCACCCGACACCTGCAGCAGTTAGAAAGACCCCAAAAGTTCCTCACCAAGAGGATAAAGGGTCTTAAACATATGTCATATGCTGCCCGACTGAAAAACTCCAGCTCTATTCAGTCGCATACCGCCTACTCAGAGGTGATCTGTGCCTGACGTACAAGGCCATGTCCAATCCTGAATTAATGGACATGCTCCACCTCAGAAAATCCAAATCCATCAGAGCCACGAGAACAAGTGACTTAAACCTCAACACAGAAATAAATAGAACATGCTGGAGGGACAGATTCATAACTCAGAGGCTCCCTACACTCTGGAACAGAATCCCAGTCCATGTTAGGCAGAGCCCCTCACTGACTCTATTCAAGAGAAATCTCGACGAGTGGATGGGAAATCGTAGGTTTACCCCGGGGGTCATCTCTTTGTCACTACTAGACAGAGGCATAGTAAACTAAACCCTAAAAGGGCATAGTATTGTCATCCTAAGGGGTGGTGTAAGCCACATACACTCTGGCTAGGCTTATAAATGCCCTAGGGCAGATAGCCTAGTACGAACCTATGAACCTATGAACCTATATATATATATATATATATATATATATATATATATATATATATATATATATATATATACACACACACAAACACACACACACACACACACACTGTATATACAATGTAAGAAAAAGTTTGTTTTTTCATATATAATTTGTACTAAGATTTACTAGAGAAAAAATATCTTGTATATAATTTCTATTGTTAAGTAGATTTTTGCTGAGGTACATATCTATCATTTATTTGCATCTCTCTGTGTATAGAGCCCCCCCACCCCCCGCCACTACATATGTTTAGTTTTGTTTTTTGTTGTTTTTTTTTACTTTTTTCTTCAGTGTTCAAACTTTTACAAGTTTGAACATATGGTTTCGGCCATTTGTGGCTCGAATTTGTAAAAGTTCGATCTACTGAAGTCGATCCATGTGTATATATATATATATATATATATATATATATATGTATATATATATATATATATATGTATATATATATATATATATATATATATATATATATATATATATATATATATATATATATATATATATATATATATATATATATATATATATATATATATATATCCTTGATGTTTGGTTGAAGTTACAAAACATTGAAAGCTCAAAATATTGAAAAAAAAAAGAAAGTTGTCTATATATATATATATATATATATATATATATATATATATATTTTCATATTTTCATAGTATAGTACTAGGCTATCTGCCCTGGGGCATTTGTAAGCCTAGCCATAGTGATGTGGCTTTTGCCACCCCATGAAATGGTACAAAAATGTACAGAATAAATCTAGAATACTGTGCCTCTGCCTAGTAGTGACACAATGAAGGTCCCCTTATATAATAGAATTAGTTTACTGTGCCCCTGTCTAGCAGTGACACAGATGTGACCCTTGGGGTAAACTTTCGATCTCCCATCCACTCATCAAGATTTCTCTTGAAGAGAGTCAGTGAGGGGCTCTGCCTAATACGAACCTGGTTTACTCATATGAACCTGGTTTACTTATATGAACCTGGTTTACTCATATGAACTTGGTTTACTTATATGAACCTGGTTTACTCATATGAACCTGGTTTACTCATATGAAACTGGGTTTACTCATATGAACCTGATTTACTTATATGAACTAGTTTACTCATATAAACCTGGTTTACTCATATGAACCTGGTTTACTTATATGAACCTGGTTTACTCATATGAACCTGGTTTACTTATATGAACCTGGTTTACTCATATGAACCTGGTTTACTCATATGAACCTGGTTTACTTATATGAACCTGGTTTACTCATATGAACCTGGTTTACTCATATGAACCTGGTTTACTCAGATGAACCTGGTTTACTTAGATGAACCTGGTTTACTTATCTGAACCTGGTTTACTCATATGAACCTGGTTTACTTATATGAACCTGGTTTACTCATATGAAGCTGGTTTACTTATATGAACCTGGTTTACTCATATGAACCTGGTTTACTTAGATGAACCTGGTTTACTCATATGAACCTGGTTTACTTAGATGAACCTGGTTTGCTGATATGAACCTGGTTTACTCATATGAACCTGGTTTACTGATATGAACCTGGTTTCCTTCATCTACTACCTATATGAACCTGGTTTACTTATATGAACCTGGTTTACTTATATGAACCTGGTTTGGTTTATTCATATGAACCTGGTTTACTTATATGAACCTGGTTTACTCATATGAACCTGGTTTACTCATATGAACCTGGTTTACTTAGATGAACCTGGTTTGCTTAGATGAACCTGGTTTACTTATATGAACCCGGTTTACTCATATGAACCTGGTTTACTTAGATGAACCTGGTTTACTCATATGAACCTGGTTTACTCATATGAACCTGGTTTACTCAGATGAACCTGGTTTACTTATGTGAACCTGGTTTACTTATATGAACCTGTTTACTCATATGAACCTGGTTTACTTATATGAACCTGGTTTACTCATATGAACCTGGTTTACTTAGATGAACCTGGTTTACTCATATGAACCTGGTTTACTTAGATGAACCTGGTTTGCTGAGATGAACCTGGTTTACTCATATGAACCTGGTTTACTGATATGAACCTGGTTTCCTTCATCTACTACCTATATGAACCTGGTTTACTTATATGAACCTGGTTTACTTATATGAACCTGGTTTGGTTTATTCATATGAACCTGGTTTACTTATATGAACCTGGTTTACTTATATGAACCTGGTTTATTCATATGAACCTGGTTTACTCATATGAACCTGGTTTACTTAGATGAACCTGGTTTGCTTAGATGAACCTGGTTTACTTATATGAACCTGGTTTACTCATATGAACCTGGTTTACTTAGATGAACCTGGTTTACTCATATGAACCTGGTTTACTCAGATGAACCTGGTTTACTTATGTGAACCTGGTTTACTTATATGAACCTGTTTACTCATATGAACCTGGTTTACTTATATGAACCTGGTTTACTCATATGAACCTGGTTTACCCATATGAACCTGGTTTACTTAGATGAACCTGGTTTACTGATATGAACCTGGTTTACTCATATAAACCTGGTTTACTTATATGAACCTGGTTTACTTATATGAACCTGGTTTACTCATATGAACCTGGTTTACTTAGATGAACCTGGTTTACTTATATGAACCTGGTTTGGTTTACTCATATGAACCTGGTTTACTTATATGAACCTGGTTTACTTATATGAACCTGGTTTGGTTTACTCATATGAACCTGGTTTACTTATATGAATCTGGTTTACTCATATGACACTGGTTTACTCATATGAACCTGGTTTACTTATATGAACCTGGTTTACTCATATGAACCTGGTTTACTTATATGAACCTGGTTTGCTGATATGAACCTGGTTTACTCATATGAACCTGGTTTACTCATATGAACCTGGTTTACTCATATGAACCTGGTTTCCTTCATCTACTACCTATATGAACCTGGTTTACTTATATGAACCTGGTTTACTTATATGAACCTGGTTTGGTTTATTCATATGAACCTGGTTTACTTATATGAACCTGGTTTACTTATATGAACCTCATTTACTCATATGAACCTGGTTTACTCATATGAACCTGGTTTACTTAGATGAACCTGGTTTGCTTAGATGAACCTGGTTTACTTATATGAACCTGGTTTACTCATATGAACCTGGTTTACTCATATGAACCTGGTTTACTTATATGAACCTGGTTTACTCATATGAACCTGGTTTACTTATATATGTAGTGTCACGGAAAATAAAGGATAAACAAAACACAAAAGGATTTTGAGGAATATAAGTGAAGATGTTGGAGAAGTATTAAACCACAGCGCAGATAGTTTGCAACTAGGATTGGAGGAAGTTGAAGTAACAACAGAGACTAAGTCTGATTTATTAGGAGGGATGAATTATCAGAGAAATAAGATGCAGAAGAGGATGGTAGGTGGCAACATAAAAATAAATATATTGGTAAAAACAGTTAAAGTAAGGAAATAATGAAAGAAAATTTCTCACCAAAGTTTAAAAAGAAAGAATAAGGAGAACAACAGCATTAACTGCAGAAGAATTCGAACAAGAAGGTTATGCACTTTAAATCAGTGCTCATTTTAATATTTATACTGTTTGTTAGATACTCATTTTGCAGATTTAAAAACATACTACAAATGGAAAAATTCTGGGGAAATACAAAATACTCTGTGAACCATAGATGGACTGGATGATTAGGGTCAATAACAATTAAGACCGTTTATTTTCTAATAGGAAAAGAAGATTTAAAAATAAAAAGGATATTGGAAAGTTTTACGACATTTAAAAATTGTTAGAAGAGTTTGTGTTTGACAAAAGTAGAATTATATGTAATAAACAGAGTTTAGAGCTTATTATATTGTCAACAATATTAATTCAAGCGAAGGAAAGGCGAGTCATCCTTTTAGATAAATTGCTGACAAGCAAAGAAGGGTTAATAAAAGTAAAGAAGGATGAGTTTTGATAAGAAAAGAATATGTAAGAAATTATGGCTTTAGTAGTAAAGTGTGTCAAAATGTTACGTAATAATGGATGACTTAAGGAAATGTTGGACTGGGATATACAGTAATTTGAAAAAGAAGCTTTGACAAGTCTAGAGAAAGATGCAACAATGCAAGAGCTGAATGATGTTGCAAAACAGGTACACAAAAATTCTGTTCCTGAAATAGATGAGATAAGTTAAAAGATATAAGATTTGAAGGATGGTCAAAAGGAAATACTTATTATGGCATTGAATGGAAATGAGACTTTTTTGTAAGGAAACAATTTCAGAAGGTATGCTAAAGATTGTTTGGAAAAGGAGAATAAAATATAGTTTTGATCTGAGAACAGGAAAATTGCATAATGCTGATTATGGGATAATGATGAAGGTTTTAAAAAAAACATATCATGCAAAGTTTTGAAGGAGTGCATTGTAGAATATTTATATGGAGTTAAAGGGAAACAAAATCAAGAAATAGTGTTGTTATTAAAAGAACAGGTACATGAGACAGTTTATGAGGGACATGTTGCTAGCTGGTAATAGAGGGTGTTTCTAAAACTTTTGATAATGTGGAACATGGTCAGTTATGGATAATATCAAAATTGTATGGTATAAGAGGCAAGGCTTTGGCACTATTGCAGTCTGTGTAAAAGAAAAAACAGGCGTGTATCTGCTTACTAGGTGGCTGAGTAAAATAATAATCATAAAGAAAAGTGTTCTGCTAGGATGTCCTATGAATAGTGTTTTATCTGCCCTAATTATACACGCACAATTGATACAGGTGGAGAAAAATTGATCAAACTAAATGTTATATTACAGGGAGAAATTATTACAATAATGCTTTCTGAGGCAGACTGTGTCTTGATGGCAGTAAAACATTTAAGTAGATTAATAAGAGTGGTCAGGCTAGTTCTGAATAAAGAGAAAACTAAAGAACTGGGGATGCTAAAATAAGAATAGATATTGAATGGGGCAGTATTAAAGAAATATCTATTTTGTAGTGAACATCCAATCTGTCATTTAGAAAGAATGTTCATTTAATCAATGTACTTATCTCTTGTATCTCAAAATTGAATCCAGTCAACAGAGGCATTATTTCTATTAAGAGGGATGAAGGATATTTGATATTAATAAATCCAGTGGTTCATTTGGACTTGTTGCATATGTTTTGCATTAAAAAATTTTATTTGATTAATACGATTTAATATTGGTGATAGTGAAAGCTAAATATGGGGATTTTTGGATAACATTGAGATTAATAAAAATATGAAGACTATAAGTAGTGAAGAACTACAATAATATCAAAATAAGATTTTATTGAGGAAAATAAATTTGAATATTGTAGAAAAAGGATGGAGGGGTTGCTATGAAGCAATATGAGTAGATCTGATTGTGTACAGCCATAGAAAGCTTGAATCATGAAATACTTTATGGAATAAAGGGGAGCATGAAATAATACAGTATTTGTTTGCCATGCCAGGATTTCTTTGAAAACCTTTTTAGATAAATCACCAGTTAAGGAAAAATGGTGTGTAAAGCAGTGTCAGAAAGGTTATGTTATAAGGGTAAAAAACTGGAAGCAACAGAGTATACTGTCTTGAAATATTACATGTTAATAGAGAAGTTATGGCTATGGCATTATATGGATATTTCAGAAATAAGACAAATATAGGTAAAACATTACTTCAAAGTACTTGTAAAACACTGAGAGTTTTTAATGGCAAGGACAAAAGATGTGTAATTTAATAAAATGGATGGTGATAGAAATTTTGAAAAAAATGATGTTTTGGCAGGATGGAGTGGGTGGAGAAGAGTGTCAGGAGTGATTTGTGGCAGACGAGTACCAGTAAGAGTGAAAGGGAAGGTCTACAAGAGGGTAGTGAGACCAGCTATGTTATACGGGTTGGAGACAGTGGCACTGTCAAAAAGGCAGGAGTCAAAGCTTGACGTGGCAGAGTTGAAGATGTTAAGATTTGCACTGGGTGTGACGAGGATGGACAGGATTAGGAATAAGTATATTAGAGGCTCAGCCCAGGTTGCGAGGTTTGGAGACAAAGCCAGAGAGGCAAGATTATGTTGGTTTGGACATGTGCTGAGGAGGGATGCAGAGTATATTGGGAAAAAGATGTTAAGGATGAAGCTGCCAGGTAACAGGAAAAGAGGAAGGCCTAAGATAAGGTTTATGGATGTGGTGAGAGAGGACATGCAGGCAGTTGGTGTGACAGAGCAAGATGCAGAGGACAGGAAGAAATGGAAACAGTTGATCTGCTGTGGTAACCCCTAATGGGAGCAGCCGAAAGAAGAAGAAGAAGAAGAAGAAGAAGACGTTTTGGCAAAAAAGTGGGGAGATGAGATTTTTTTTTGGAAAAGTGGTTATTAATTAATCAAAAAAAAAATTCTCCATTTAGACTGAAAATATATAATTTGTTTAGCACTTTCATCTACAATGATAAAAGCCCTTCATCAGAATAAACAGTTTTGCTTACACATATACTGTATATTTATACACACATGCACATACACCACATCATGTGATATTATCACATGATTCACTAATCACCAAAAAAGAGCTAAACAGTGCACAAAAAACTCAAGAACCAAAAAAGTACTGTTAAAAACAAACAAGTAACATCACAAAAGCATCAAGGAATGAATTTAATAGAATTGTTTAGTGCACACACATGTCAGCTGGACTTCATCAGATCAAGTACAATAACAACACAGCCTTCTTGTATACCTTCCATCACATGATCCAAACTTACAGTGAAATATAAAACATATACTCAATGCAAATCTTTCTAAAATAACAGTAGAAACTATTTTTAAATACATTAAAAACTTGAGTATGTAAATACATATAATTCTGCTGATAAGGATGACTACAATTAGGGGTACAGAGGCTAGTCAAGAGAGGGTTAGAATTTACTGGAGGAAGCTGGCAAAGAAACCAATGTTTTAGGGACAAATAAGTACAGAAGGAAGGGTAACAGAAAAAGAAGAGGCCAAGAAGACATCTGCATTGCAGGATAATGATTGTCTTCCCTATCAGGCATTGATATCCAAGTATAGACAAAGGGAAAGGGATAGGGGAATCCTAAAGTGAAAGACCTGTACTGGTTGAGTTTTTAATTGAATCTAGAACTGAAGCTGCTGTTAAAAAGAGATAATTAGTAGGACATATAAAACATTGCACAATGACTACAGGAATCAATCAGAAGAGGTCAGAAAAGATTGGGAAGAGAGATTAGATATGCAGTTCACAAAGACACAATAGATAGATATGTATAACTCTCAAATATGCAACAATGTTTAGAAGATTTAGGATTTTTGCTTGGAAGTGTTTGTGTAGAAACTTTTATAACCCAAGCAGACTCAAAAGAATTTTTTCTCAGGTAGATGACAGATGTTGAAGATGTGATGAGGAGGAAACAGGTAAATGGGAACGTATGTTTTAGAACTGTAATGTGTTGGCAGAATTTAAAATTTCCCAACAGAGTACTCTGTTGCAAATATTGGTCAAAGGAATGAGTATAACTAAGGATTTTTTTTATGAGCTGGGATACAATATCTCAATTGTCTAGTCATAGCAAGGCCTTTTAAATTTGGTGGCAGCCAAAAAAGCAATTACTAGAAAAAGGAAATAAAACTCTAAACCAGCTTTACTTGAAGTAGTGAATATAGTAACAGAGGTAAAAAGAACAGTCAGCGGGATCTTTAGGAAAGGGTAGGAGTAAATTACATAGACAAAATGGAAATTGTGGGAACAATACAGGCAGAAAATGTTTTGGAGGAGGAATGAGGTTTAACAGAAGACAGGAACTGAATAATGTATTGTATGTAATGTTGCCTATATTATAGCATATGTAACAGTGTATGTGATCTATAATATTTGTAAATGCGAACTTGTTAAAATGGTATGATTAAGTCTATATAAATGTAAGTTTGCCTTTATCACAAGTGATAATCCAATAAAGGTATTTAAAAATGAAAATGCATATAAAATGCATATAAAAGTGCTACAATACGTATGTAAGAAAACAATAAATATAATAAAACAGATAATGTAATATATTATAATTTAGATGCTCTGAACTTCAGTTTACTTCCTGTGGAGACAGTTTCATTAAGCCTTGTGGAAAATACTGGCATTGAATCTTAATTACCAGATAAGTTCCTTATGCTCAATTTTTAACTTCCATAGGCCTTCCCTAGGATTTATGGGAACAATTTCAAGCTCCACAAAGTTAAATTTCCTAAAGAAAGCACGTTCTACCAAATGCTTGTACAGTGTATTATTCTCATTTTACTTCTGTATATAATAATTATGTTTATGTGCTTTTTCAAACATCTTTCTGTCTTTCCTATATAAAATCCATCAAAAGTTTCTGACATTCAGACAAACGCAGTCAGTAAATCACCCCATATATAAATCAAATGTGTGGGTCACATTTGGATTGCATGGCTAGGCTTATAAGGACCTTTGTGGTCATTAGCCTAGTATATACTAATGAACATAGCAATGTTCAAAATTCCATAATTCCATTTTTCCATCCATGTTTTGATATTAACTGCTTCTTGAACTAAATGTTGTAGCATATTCTTGCATCTGAAGATATCTATACATATTTATGTTTTGGCATATCTGTGTATGTGTAAATATGTTTTATTCATTTCTTATGTGATCCTATTTACCCACTTGCAAATGATCTCTTGAGATCAATTCACTACCCTAGTGAACTAATATAAATAAAATAAATAAATAAATGTATACCAAGCCACTGCATCTATAATTAACTATATTCATATGTTTTAATAATCTTGTCAAGCCCCTAACATAAATAGTACCTCCTTCTAAAATGTACTGGCATTAACTGTAAATTCCACATTGATATGCTCCACTCTGGCAGGAACTTTCTATCTTTCTAACTTCTCTTTTAAATTCATGTGCCTCTTGTAAACAAATTTTCGTCTTTCTCCTAATATATTTCCAACTTCTCCATAGCAAGTTAATAAATTCCACTTCTCTGTTATAATAATTTTGAATTCTGTTAATATCTGTATTAAAGCGTAATGTCATAGCGTTATCATAGTTGCTTCGTGCGTTAATGTTGCCGACGCTATCGTTATTTTTATTATCACTTCCAACAAACTCTTTCCCCGGTAAGGGTGGGTGCCTACGGTCTCTGTTGTTTATTACCATGACAAGGAATTCAGAACAGCCTCTTTGTAAAAACATTTTACTCACTGTATGCAACTAATCACAATATAACTTTTCATCTAAAACTATTCTTCATACCCTTATTATCTGTCCCTTAACTATATTTCTTTTTGCTTGAAGGAGGTGATTATGACAGAAATGTAAATAGTTATCAGAGAAGGTACTGCTTTCTGATAAATATTTAAAGTAAATCTCTTCTCTTCTATATTTTTAATTGCAGTTACATCTAAGTTATTAATAACTGCTCTGGAAGTACTACGTGTAAATTTCAAAAATTAAGTTGAATCATTAATAAAAGTTATAAATGAATTCAATAACTCACTAGGTCCTGCCCAGTATAAATAAATACTGTCTAAAAATCCAACACAAAAATGACACATACAAATTCAGATTTTGTGTATATTGGAAATTAAAATAACAAACTTTGCTCCCTGTACCAAATAACCATATTTGCATATATGGGCGCACAAGAAGCTCTGCTGGCCACACTACTTAGTTAGACATTGTGGAACATCTAGATAAGAATGAACTCAAATGGCAGTTAATATTGGATGCTATTAATCAAGCAGGGTTAAATGACTCTGTTTCTATTACTTCATTATTAAAGCTTAAATGTTATGGGCTAGTTAAACAACTGTTTTTTGTTATGTACTTTTACATGCATTTTTATATGTATTTATTTGGTCATGTTATTTTAATGAATTCATTGAATGTGTTGTAATTTATTGGCTGATTTAATCATGTGACACACTCTAAGGGGTATTTATGGAAGTGTTCTGTAAGTTTTTAATTGTTCTGATGAAGTTCTATTTGAACGAAAGCGCTCAACCCAATAAATTTTCTACTTGGCTGGTGGTCCGCTGTTTTTTTGTTTTTTTTAATCAGTTTTTGGTTTGTGTTTGGCTGTATATTGTGATGTCTAACAGTGCCAGCAGTGAATGCACCTCCCATGGTGGAAATGCCAGTAATCCTCAAAATTCTGGGAATTTGGCTTCACTTTTGAAGCATGTCAGCCAACAATTGTTGGTGTAGGCTTAGCACATTTCTGGTTCTCGTAATAGCTTCTTGTCAACGCCTGATACTCTGGGTCTTCCCCTCACCCAGCCTTCGAACAGAGAAAAAAAAAACAGGATGGAAACACCTGTTCGAGTATGTACTGAATGGTATGATTGGATCACTAACTGTTTTAAATTTAATTTGGAGATAACATGTGAAAATAACACACACAGACAAAATTTGTCTCTTGTGGAACAATTGCTCTCCTTTAAAAAAGTACTGACTGAATATAAAAAGTTGCAGTTGGAAAACAGCTATTTAATGAAAAATATTGAACTTTCTCAATTACCAAAAGGGTTGCACCTTTGGTGTTACCCTAATGGGGTTAGGAATAATGCTGAGTTTTTAAAAGAATTACAAGCATTATTTGACAAAGCAGGCTGTGATATGATGAGGCTGATGATCAAGGTTGGATTCCCACTTGGAAAAAGTTAATATGTCAATTAGGTCTGATTTAAATTTCGAACATTACATAACTAATTATGAGAATCTGGTGGCATCTGTTAACACTATGTGTGATAAAATATTGCAGTGTAAGACCAGTAAAATCAAAAGAGATGCCAACGAATATTTGCATGGGAAGGCATATCCTAAGCCACTAGGTTCCCATGTCAACACATTTTCAGGAACCAATCAGGAAATTAGAGGTGGTGCAATTCATGATACGTCATCAGCGGAGGTTTCTAATATTGCCATCCCTTTAGAGAAGGCAGAATTAAGGAGGTCAGAGTGAATCCAGTGCAGGATGGATCTTGTTCAGTCATGGAAGCAGCAGAATAACAAGGAAGCGTATATTCAACAAGGTGCGCATCCGGAACAGTGGAATGGATATCACAAGAAGTGGAAGATGATGTGGATATTCTAGCAACAGTAACAATAGTAAAGAATGATTTATCTGCCTTCTCACTGTATAATTTATCTAGTAAAATGTTAATTGCACATGCTAACGTGTTATCAAAAGGATTGACTTTTGTGCCGGCTCATAGAGCAAACATTGTCAGTGATCTTTCGGAGTTAAAACTTTTTACTCAGAAATTGAATTTCAAGCTACTGTTTGCCGAGAATTGCAAAAATAATATGCATAAGATATTGCAGAGATCCAGTTACTTTAACCCACCCCTTAATATGAATGAATATTCAAACATTTCAGAAGGTCTGTGAGTATGAAATACATCATATATTAAAGCAAAAAAGTAAAGTTGATTATCACAATGTGACAAAGGAGGAAGTCAGGCTTATTAAGGAACTCACAGATGACCCTGATATCGGGGTTATGAAACCAGATAAGGGTGGTAGGTTGGTGGTCATGAATACAGTGGATTATCAAAATGCTATGAATGTGTTACTGTTTGGGAATTCTTATGAAGAGGTCTCTAGCAATGGAATTAATATTGCTTTCAGGAATATTGATTTTTTTACTTATGGATATGTTGTTGCAAAAGGACAAATTTCAATGAAGGATTATGATTTCATGTATAATGAAAAGCCAGTATTTTTGGTGTTCCAAAGATCCAAAACTGCATTACTGATCCACCTTTTAGACCTATTGTTGATGGCTCTAGGTCAAAAAAGTATGTTATTGCACAGTGGATCGATCAGAATATTAAAGGTTTGGCTAATAATGCATTTATATGTAAAGATACGTACACAATTTATTCTCTGTTATACCCCATAGGGAGGGATTAAATTGGTTTGAATAGCAGCTATTTGATTCTGGTGGTTTGAGTTCAGGTTTAGTTAATATATGTGTCACATGCATGGATGTAGTTTTGAAAAACAATTTTATATATTTTGAGGGTCAGACAGAGGGAAACCACAGGTGTAACAATGGGGGTGGCATGTGCCCCAAGTTTTGCCAATTATGTCATGGATCAATGGGAAAGTGATTATGTTTTTAAAAGTGTCTGTGTACATTGTTGGTCTCTGTATATCAGATATCTGGATGATGTTTTTATTTTTTTGGTCAACACAAAAATGAGATTAGAAGAATTTTTATTATATATTAATAAAGTCACGCAGTTTCACAAGTTTAGTTTTCAATTTAATGAATTAAAAATCTCTATTTTGGATGTGGAGATTGGTAAGGATGTGGTGAACCAACGTTTTTATTCTAGCATCTTTAGAAAACCTACTTTTTTAAATATGTATTTACATTTCAGTAGTTGGCACCCAACATTTCAAAAAAAACCGGCAGTGATGAAAGGTCAGTTGGTTCATCTAGCCAGGATGATTTCCAACAAGGATACCTTTTACTTTGAATGTGACAACATACTAGAAATGTTTTGAAAGAGAGGCTATCCAGAACAATGTTTGGTTGAGGTTAAAAATGAAGTAGTTAGTAAAAGGAATAACGGATTTTATACACCTGTTCTGGGTGTCAATGAGACTCCATTACCAATGACAGTCAGACAGGATGGGCAGAATATAGTGAAGAATCATGACCACTATAGATGTTTTACGGTGGGATTCTGGGTGTCAGGGAGACTCCATTACCAATGACAGTCAGACAGGATGGGCAGAATATAGTGAAGAATCATGACCACTATAGATGTTTTACGGTGGTGCAGCGGTTAGCGTTGCTGCTTCTCAGCAAGAGGGTCTCTGGTTCAATCCTTAGCTGGGGTGCCTTCTGTGTGGAGTCTGCATGTCCTCCCTGTGGTCGCATGGGTTTCCTCCGGTTACTCAGGTTTCCTTCCACATCCCAAAGACATGCTGTAGGTGGATTGGACACTCTAAATTGGCCCTAGGCGTGAGTGCGTGTGTGTGTGTGCCTTCTGTGGAAGGTTGGGTGCTGGGCTGGCAACTCGACAGCGTAAAACTCCACTGCCAATCATGAGCAGACAGATGATCCGCTGTAGCAACCCCTAACCGGGAAAAGCCGAAAGAAGAAGAAGTCTGGATAATTTTTCTATTATTAACTGTCTTCGAAAAAAGTGGGAGATCTTCTTGAGGGATGGTCATCTGGTTGAGAAATTAGGTGATAAACCCTTAGTTACATATAAAAAATATAAATCATTTAAAGTCTTTATAGAACATAAGCACAATGGTCCAGTCAATAAGAAAAATAGACCACCTGGTAAATCCAAATGTGGTAATAGTTCCCAATGCAGATACATTAATACTGCAGACAGCTTTACTATTAGGGATAAGTTATATAGCATTGGTGGGTATTTCTATTGTTATACTTCCAATGTGGTATATTTGGCTCAGTGTAATTGCTGCTTGGAATTCTATATTTGCAAGACTAGTAGACAGTTTAAAAAACAAATCTATGAACATATCTTAGACATCAAAAATAAAAGATCTACTAATGCTCTGTATAGACATATAAAAAGTTATAGCACACACAGCTTCAATTTTCTTATAGTAGAATACGTTAAAAAAGACTTGCAAGGGTGGGTCATTGAGGAACATCTAGATAAGAATGAACTCAAATGGCAGTCAATATTGGATGCTATTAATCAATGAGGGTTAAATGACTCTCTTTCTATTACTTCATTATTAAAACAAATTTTATGGGGCTAGTTAAACAACTGTTTTTTGTTATGTATTTCTTACATGCATTTTATATGTATTGTATTTATTTGGTCATGCTATTTTAATGCATTCATTGAATGTGTTGTAATTTATTGGCTGATTTAATCATGTGACACACTGAGGGGTATTTATGGAAGTGTTCTGTAAGTTTTTAATTGTTCTGATGAAGTTCTATTTGAATGAAAGGGCTCAATGTAATACATTTTCTACTTGGCTATTAGTTTGCTGTTTTTTGTTTTTTGAATCACACTGCTTAGTTGTTTGAAATATTCCCCTTCAAATAAAAAATAATTATTTTTTATATTATATTCATGAACTCCATAATTAACTTAATGCCCATAGCTGCTAGCTCATTCAGTAGAGTACTTAAATGAAACTTGATTTTCATTTATTTGCTTAATAGCGTAAATGTGTTCTTGACTTATTTTTGATAACTTCCTAGTACTCATTCTTATATGAAATCCTGTACATCCTGAGCATGTCAATAGATAAATAACTCCCATGAAATAACAAGCAATCTGTCTTGGTATAGTTAAAGTCCTATCCAAATATAGTTATTACAAAAACAAATTGCAGTCCTTGATTATGAACCATAGGATTTCAGGGAAGAGAATTATAAAAATAAGTCAGAAAGTAAAGAGACAAGATAAAGTGTCTGGAGTAAATGAAGTTTTAAATATACAATATTTTATGGCTAGAAGAATAAGGATATAATTAGAATTGTTTATGTTTTTGAACAAGTATAATAAATTGTGATGCCATGTGGTGTACACACACACACACACACACACACACACACACACACATATATATATATATATATATATATATATACATATACACACACATATAGAAAACTGCTTTTGTTCTGAAGACATTATTTTATCATTGCGGATGAATGCAATACATTATTTATTTCAGTCTAAGTGGTGAGTTTTCATTTTATAAGTTTGAGTTCTCTATGATATGCTCAAAATGGTGTTTTGGTTTAAAAGATTATTAAGTTATTAATTGATGGTATTTTTTTTATCTTTTGTACCTCCAACCTCCTACTACCATATGTCTTTCATGTCTCTTTATCTTTTACATCTCCACCCCCCTTCTCCCACATCTCTCTCATCATACCCACCAAGCTACCTACTTCTTCTATTCACATCATCATTTTCTGTTTCCAAACAAATATCACAACTTTCCTTACTATACGTCCAGCAATATTCTCATCATGATGGATACACCACATATACCTCATATATTATGTGTGTTTTATTATCTAGATGTGCGCTTTATATTATTATTCCTGTAGTAACCTTCCAATTTTATGTTGTTGTATTAATGAACCCATTTAATGTGTTTTTGTTAAAATTTGCTCTGCATGTTCATTTTTATGTCATATTTGTGGAGCTTTTCTCCATGGGCCTCCACTGAAAATGGATTTCTGACCCAGTGGACTTTCCCGGTTAACAAATGCCAATCAATAAATAAATAAATAAGGACCCTTCTTTTTCTCAGTACGTGCAGTTGGATCTTTTACATCTACCTGACCTAACATTGTCAGGTAGATGAGACATTGGTTTAATGTCTTATCCAAAAGACAAATGTACCACCCATCATGCTCTGCTGCAGTAAAACGAATACAAGTATTTGGTGTGGACATAGAACCCACAGTATTTTGATCTCCCAGCTTCTATAGCACGTGTGCTACCAACTGAGGCACTGAGGCTGTTTGCTAGTATTTATTTGTTTGACTTTGTTAAGCACGGTCATACACTCATCTAAAAGGACTGATTTTCTTTATTGCTTGCATGCATAGTACAGAGTAGGGGATACAGATTAGCAGATGCCTGGATATTCTTTCTGTTACAGGAAAGACTGCTTACGAGTCCCAGTGTCTCTACTATATGTAGTAGTCATGGCCGGCCTTAGGCATAGGCCAACTAGGCGGCCGCCTAGGGCGCTGCTCTACTAGGGGCACTTTTCCAGTATTTATTTGGTGTAAGTAGACTAGGATGGGGGCACCAGATGGTGTGGTGGGGGGCACCGTGGAGCCCTTTTGCCTAGGGCACCAGTTGACCAAAGGCCGCTCCTAGTAGTAGTATACAGAAGTTTGAATTAAATCATTTGATGACAAAAGACTACGATATGAGATGAGGAGTATATAGCTGCTCTGACGTGCTCTCATTGTCTTTGTGGATGAAATGCCAGTAATACCATTTCTTCCTTGCAATACTAGCTAGACCAATATCCTTACAGTTAGTGAGCCGAGATTACAGTGTTCCTTTTATCCACACTCTGTCTTTTCTTTACTTCTGTGACAGTCACTTGTGTGTTTTCCTCATTCTCAGTAATTTGTTATTGTTGTTCTAATTCCAGCTACAAATACTGACAGTTATTTTTATATAATGTGCATGAATCTTTGTTTTATGAGTCCTTATGCTGAATAATTCGATGGCTGTTGTTATGACACACAGAGTATTGTAGCCCTTTCTTCTCTGAATCAGAGTGTTGGAATGCATTCAGCTATAAGATTGCAGGCCCTGCATGGTTACTAATATCACCATTTATAGCTTAGGATGGAGTTATAGCGATGTTATACTTTATTGTATATTTATATGCAATGTCTGCCTTACCTGCATGTATATGACAATGTATGATGGGACTCTTTGGCTGTTTTGCAGCTATTCATGGTTTCGTTGTACACTGGCACACTGCTTCTAGCTTTGACTTTTACTCTTTACTTCACAAACTAGCATCTTAACTGCTGTTTCCTTACCATATTTCTCTTGCTCTCCTGCATCCCAAAGGAAGAAGGACTGGAAAGGTTTAGTAACAGTATTCAGAAGTACATGAACTCTGAGTGGGAAAAGACTAGTTTAATTTGTGAGTTTATGTCTATTGTACTGGATTTCAATTGCATCTGGTTCGAGGGTGAATACTATAGAAAAAAGCGGGGTAGCCATGGGGGCGGTGTGCAACCCCATATATGCAAATATGGTGTTACTAGATTGGGAAAGTGAATATATTTTGGATAGCCAATATGCTAGTTCATAGGTTCATAGGTTTATACTAGGCTATCTGCCCTGGGGCATTTACAAGCCTAGCCAGAGTGTGTTTGGCTTTTGCCACCCTTTTAGATCGGTTTACTGTGCCTCTGTAGAGTAGGTCACAGAAGATAGCCCTTTTAAGGTTAGTTTACTGTGCCCCTGTCTAGCAGGGACACAGAAGAGATCCAAGGGGTGAACTTACAATCTCCCATCCACTCGTCAAGATTTCTCTTGAAGAGGGTCAGTGAGGGGCTCTGCCTAACATGGACTGGGATTCTATTCCAGAGTGAGGGCAGCCTCTGGGATATGAATCTGTCCCTCCAGCATGTCCTATTTATTTCTGTGCTGAGGTTTTAGTCCCTGGAGTGTGTAGCTCTAAGGGATTTGAATTTCCTGAGGTGGAGCATGTCCATTAATTCTGGGTTGGACATGGCTTTATACGTCAGGCATAGATCACCTCTGAGAAGGCGGTAAGCAGCTGAGTAGAGCTGGAGTTTCTTTAGCCGAACTGCATAGGGCATCTGTTTGAGTCCCTTGATCCTCTTGGTGAGGTACTTTTGGGGCCTCTCCAGTTGCTGCAGGTGTCGGGTAAGGTACATGCTAAATGGGGCATTGTATTCAATTATGGGCCTGATGAGTGATGAGTAGAAGGGCACAATGACCTCACTTGTTCTAGATGTGAACCCTTTCGTGATAAGGTGGGCTATATAGAAGGTCTTTCTAACCACTCTGGCAACGTGATTGTCAAAAGAGAGGTTTCTATCTACTTGGGTCCCCAAATCCCTAATTACTTCTTCCGTACTTAATGGATTACCACCTATGTGGTAATTTGTGGGCACTTTGTTTTTCCCGAAGGGGATGACTAGGCACTTTTTGGCATTTAGCTTAAGGCCATGGCTCTGGCACCAGTTATCCATCTCTGTGAGACCCTTTTGGAGGATGCTTGTGTCAGTTGGAGAGTCGATTATGGTGCCCAGCTTGCAGTCATCTGTGAACTTGGTCAGCCATAGTCCTCCCGTATTAGCCTGTACCTCAGAGAAGTATATACCAAACAAGAGAGGTCCCAGGACTGAGCCTTGTGGGATGCCACTCGTAACTGGTTTGGAGTCTGACATGGCACCTGCAATACTGACCATGTGGGTTCTATCCCTGAGCCAGTTTGCAACCCATCTTGTGACACAGGGGTTGATATTTAAGTTGGTGAGCTTTTTTATGATGCCCAAGTGGGGTATTGTGTCAAAGGCTTTGGCGACGTCCAGGTAGGCTGTGTGGACTATCTTCCCTTCATCTATGGCCTTGGTAACTGTTTCAAAGAAGTCGACCAGGTTCAAGAGGCAAGATCTGCCCTTAACAAAGCCGAACTAGGTGGGATCCAGTGTCTGAAGGTTACCAGTGTCCTTGTTTATGAGTTCCATGATGATACGTTCCATAGCTTTGTAGACCAGACTAGTCAGGCTTATAGGGCGATAGTTTCCTGGGTCCGTTGTGGCACCACCTTTGTGGAGCGGAACCACTGCTGCTGTACGTCATTCCTTGGGTACATATCCTGTAGTAAGGCTGAGATTGAACAGTGACTTTATATGAGGGTTTAGTTCTTCTTGGAGCTCGTGTAGGATGCAGCTCAGGACACCGTTTGGTCCCATTGATACTGTGTTTTTTGCTTTGGAGAGGGCAGCTTTCACCTGTGCATTTGTGATGTCAGGGAGGCTACATTCTGTTGGGATAGACATTTGGTCTTTTGGGCGGGAAGGGGGGGAGTTTGCACTGAACCTGTCTGCCAGGATGTTGGCAATGTCTGTGGGATCAGTGTATTTTTTGTCATCTTGTACTAACTCAGAGCATATCTGGGAGTTGTCCCCCAGATTCCTGACATAACAAAAGAAGGCCTTGTGATTATTTTTAGTGTCTTTTGCAATTTTTCTTTCGAAGTTGACCTTAGATAATTTTATGAGGGATCGTAGTTTCTTGCTAGTACTGATCAGAGATGCCTTCCCTTTTTGGGATTTTGCTCTATCATGTCGTAGCTTCCTCCTACTGTTGTATAGCTTATTTATGGCTGGGGTCCACCAGACTGGTCTCCTGCCTTTGGAGGAGTGAGTCTTGGTTTTATTTGGGATAGCACGATCCATGCATTCCTGTAGGTGTCCATAGAATGCATTTGTAAAGGATTCTGCTGTTTGGGCAGTATTTTCCACTGGCCCGGTGGCTTTGAAGGATTCCACCTCACTTTTGAGAAGTGTGAAATTTGCTTTTGAGAAAATTTTCACAGTGATTTCCTTGGCTGGGGGTGGGGATGGGATATGGATGTCCAGTGAGATTAATTTATAGTCTGATCTTACCAATGAGGGACATACCTCTGGTGTGGAACATAGAGTCCCCATGTTGGTGATGACCAGGTCCAATATGTTATCCCCTCTTGTGGGAGTGGTAACCAGTTGTTCCATAGCATTTGAGTTTATAAATTCTAGGAACCGTTGGGTAAGGGTGTTGGGGCTTGAGTAGTTTTCCCAGTCGATGTTTGGGTAGTTGAAGTCACCCAATATTATTGTGTTTGGAGAGACCTTCATATTCTCCAGTGTTCTCAGCAAGGCCGAGTGGGGTTCCTGAGTTTGGGAGGGTGGTCTGTAGCAGGCTACAAACTGAAAGGCAGTTTTGCCCACTGTTAACTGTACATGGATGGTCTCCGATGCTTCGTGTAGTGCCACTAACCTGGAGGTATGGATATCTTTGATGAATATGGATACTCCCCCTCCTTTTGTGGTTCGGCCCGAGTTTTGGGGCCGAAAAGCATGGTATGAGGTATAACCTGGTAGTGCTGGGGTGCTCTCTGGGGTCTTGAACCAGGTCTCTGTCACTGCACAGATATCGATATTCTCCATACTGAGGAGAGCCTCGAGTGCGTGCATCTTGAGGTTTAGACTTCTGGCAGCATTACCCTTAGTTTTTTTTTTCTTGTGTTGTCTATGGAGGTGGGTTTGTATTTTGAGCCTTGCCTAAAAAAGGCACTATGGGGGTGGCAAGAGCCTTAGCCAGTATTCGAAAGCCCAGGGGTGACAGGTGCAAGCCATCCCTAGTGAAGCAAGTAAAGTGTATATTTTTATTTTATGGGATGGTACAACAACTGAAGTAGATGCATTTGTGAAGTATTTCAATGACATCAGTAGTTATTTAAAATTCACCCATAGTAGTAGCATGACCTTTATATCGAGTGGGACAGCAGGATTTAAATCCAGAATATATAGAAAAGAAACGTTTAGCAACTCATATTTATAATGCACCAGTTGTCACCCAGCAAGTCAAAAAAGAGTATCATTAAGGGTCATTGCATAAGAGCTGCAAGAATGACATCTGATTTCAATGAAATGAAGAAAGAGTTAGAATATATAGGAACATTATTTGGGGAAAGGGGTTACCCCAGATATTTAACTGATGATGTCACTCAATATGTACTGAGAGAATATGGGAAAAAATACAAACCACTTCTTGGTATTGGGTTGGAGAAAAACAGGGGAAAACATGAGAATGAGAAGGTAAATTCATACCACTGGGCTTGTGTACAGTCCATATGCTGAGGAGATGGATGGGAGATAAGAAATTAATTGCGGGGATCACGTCAGTTGCCCTGCTAGACAGGGGTCCTGAGAAGTAAATATTGTGGGAAGAAATATCCAGGGAATTGTTATGCCTAGGCTTGTATAGGCCCTAGGGCCGATAGCCTAGTACCACCTATGAACCTATGAACCTATGAACCTATGGACCTATGAACCTATGAACCTATGAACCTTAAGATAAAGAAAATAATGAGACAAAATTGGAATATTCTAAGAAGTGATAACTTGGTTTACAGTAAAGTGGGTACAGGGCCTATGTATGTTTACAAGACTAGGTCCAACCTAAAAAAATAGGTTTGAGAGAGTGAAAGGTAGAATAAAGGGTGACACTAGAGATGGGCACACCAAAATATGTGGGCAGTGTCAGCAGTGTAAGGAGATTATAGAAGAGAAAATAATTACATTAAGGGATGTCAACCACACTAGACTAAAGTTTAAGAATGGGAGTTGTTTATCCCATGTCATATACTTGGCCAAGTGTATGGCACGTCCGGGTTATTATGTGGGCAAGATGGACAGACAATTGAGGAACAGGATATACGATCATACCTACTGTATAAGGAAAAATGATGAAAACAATGCTTTGTGTAGACACATGCCTAAATATGATGCAAGCCACGTGTTTAAGTTTGGGATTTTAGAAAAGGTAAATGTCGATTTAAGGGGAAGAAATGTTAAGGTCCAATTAGTTGAAAAAGAGGTCAAATGGCAACTCAGGTTAAATGCAACTAAAGAACCTGGGTTGAATGACTACATTCCCACTAAACCAATCTTGGTTGCAAGGATATGAATGGCATGTTGTAGCAGGGTAAATGTACGCACAGAGTAAAGTCAGAAACAAGTGAATAGTAAAAAAAAAGAAAGCTGATACAATAAGAAAGGAGGCAACATATCAGGATACAATGTTTAAATAACAAAAGTGCAATATTGAGTGTTAAAGATGTATATATATTTTTAACATAGCACATATGAGCATATTTTTATGTTTTACATGTTTTTTCTTTTTCTGATGTATAAATATGTTCTTATACTATATAACGAAAGTGCAATATTGTATTCTAAAGAAGTACATATTTTTTACCACAGAATAATTTAACATATGTATATATTACATAATGTGTTTTTATACCTAAATGTGATATACATAAGCACATTTGATTGTTTTATAGGTATACTTAGAAACTGTATGGCAACAGGGTGTAATACAAAACTGTGCAGGTTGAATGAGCAGAATTAATGAATATTCATAAGGTTATGTTTTATTCATGAGAAGGTTAATTGATTGAGCATTCCCACTGGATCTTGACTTTTTTTTAAATGTTTTGTATAGTGAGTGGGGAGTAACACACATTTCACTGTTCTGATGAAGTCTGCAGTAAGCAGATGAAAGCGCTTAACCTGTGTGTAAAACAGTTTTAAACCTTAATACTTTGCCCTTTTATGAAATTTCACTTAAAAGAGAAGGGGTGAAAATTTGTAAAGTGGAAATATAAGTTGCTGAATTATGTTTTTCTGTAAATTTTAGATATAAATTCCTTATCAGTGTGCTGAATATATACATCTAAATAATTAATACTCATTTTCTCATAATTAACAAATGAACTGTAAAAAATCAGTAGAAGTGTCCAAATAATTCATAAATGTTCCAATCCTTTCATCTGGTCCACTGCATAATATAAATGTATTATCTAAAAATCTCAGATATAAACTTATATATTTAAAATAATCTCAAAGTAAAAATGTTTTTTCCCATGCTAAAAAAACTAAATTTGCATAAATAGGAGCAGAAGCAGCCCACATTACAACTCCTTTCACTTGTTTAACCCCCCCCCCCCACAGTAAGGTCAAGCAAAAGCCTAACAGTATCTCCCCAGGCAAATATTTTATACTCAGGTAACACAACCTGAAACATGGAGATTCCCTCTTCTAATGAAATGGCATTGAAAAGGTCAACCACATCTATTGTCAAGAAACCTACTTTTGGCTTCCATAAATCTGGAGTTAGTTTCCTTAAAAATGTCACAAATCCTTAATCAAGTACGACTCCAGGGCAAAAATGTTTTTTAAAACCTTATCAATAAATATAGCAAGGGGTTACGTTTTAGAACATTGAGCTGCCAAGATAGGACGGTATGGTGGAACCAAAATGTTCTTATGCACCTTAGGGATACCAAAGATAGCTGATATAATTGGATAAATCCATAGAAAAAAACTTGTAAAGGTCCATATTAATTATATTCTGTATCTAAAGTTCTTCCAGGAAGAGATCAATATTATGGTATGCTATGTTAACCTCATTACTAGACATCTGAATATAGGCTTCAGAAGTATGTAAAATATTACACATACTACTAACATAATTCATGGTATCCCATATTACTATACCACTACCTTTATCAAGTTTTATAACAGTAATTTTTTTAACATTAACGAAAGAATCCATCAACTCATTCTTCACTCTAGTTAAATTATAAACCCTCTTCCTATTAACTCTTTTAGTCAATTTATAGATGTCTTCAGTACATGCTTTTTCAAAGGCAGCTATCAAAGGGTGAAAAGGGGGATTAAACACACATCTATGCTTAAAACTAATTTCCATCCTGTCCTCCTAATTGTTAATTACTTCATTAACGAAAAAAAAAAAACTAAATTTAATTTCCTAATGTAAAGTTTAAGGTCGACCTGTGCATCAGCCAGATCATTTATATGGAACGAATTTAAATGTTTTTCAAATAAAGAAAAATGATTAATAGTTAAATGGCTGCAATTGAAAATATTAAATCTGTTATGGGTTAACAACATGCCATCAAATTCTTTGTGAATTATCTTTTTCTGTTCCTTTTCACCCCTTTTTTTCAACACTGTTTCCTGAGGAATATCCTCTTGCTGAAAGTATAAGCTCACGTTCCCATTCCTCCATGGTCCTGTATCCAAGAATTTCACTCTTCGATTTGCTAGCCTCTGTGATTTCAGAAGAGATGGAAAATCCTCAGGGCTACTTATATCAGATTCATCTTGTCGATTACGAGATCCCTCCCTGTCTAAATAATACACATCCCCTGCCCCCACATCTTTTTGATGGCAGGCTCATATTCCCACTCTCCAAATTGCTCTATATCAGATACTCTATCATTAGAGGGAATAGAAGTTGCATAATTCATTCCCTTTTGCAAGGGATAGGCCATTTCTTTTTCTTATATTGCTTGATTTCCCTTGCTTATTTCTTATTTTACTTTTTACTTATTTTATCACGCATTTTAAAAAATAGTTATAAGATTTCTCAAATCTAAGTCTGCTTTTACTATTTTGTATACATTATGCTATTATAGAGCTTTGTCTCTTTAAACTTGTTGGTGTTTATTTGATGCATTTGTATATAAGTAAGTATATACTAAGGTTCTTCATTCTGATGAAGTCCCTCATGAGTGATAAGAGTGTTTAATTTTATATTTTTATTCAATAATAAAAGGTTTTAATTGTGATTTTCCATGGTAGACTGTCACTCTGTACTTTGTTTGGATCTAAGATGTTTTTGAAGTGCTAAGCCAGTGTTTTATTTGGTAACTGAGCTTACAATCACAGTTAAATTACCTATTAGTGAGACTTGCATCACCTTCTTAGTTTATTGTTTATAAAACAAAAAGCAGCTGTATCAGTTCAGGTTAAGGAAATGTCTGTGACTGCCTCCCCCTCCCACTTTAATAGTTTATCCATTGTTAGCCGATTTAATTTGGGCTAGAAATTAGTTTTCATGTCCCCTACTCAACTAAGCATTTTTAGTCTATAATTAGCAATGTACTTGATTTTACATGAATCTCTTTACCATTACTTGTGTCAAAAGTTGCCTGCATAAAGTGATTGTCTTCTGCTACTGTGATTGTCTTTCTCTGCCTGCTTTGTTCCCCTCCCACCCTCAACTCCCCAGCCAACCCCTGGACCCATACATTTATTGCCTCAGAACTCCTTCCACAGTTTTGTACATATTACCCACCCCTTAAAGAGGTATACATTAAAAACCCTCTTGCAGTTTCAATTCTCTGTTAATTCCTGTGCAGCCCATTCTACAGATGCATAACTTTTTTTACAGATATACTCAAGCTGCTTTTTTCCATATGCACTCCTACCTACCAACACCTTTATCTATCCATTCACACACATGCATGTGTAAATTAATATATATATATATATATATATATATATATATATATATATATATATATATAGGTCCACTTCTTAATTTCAAAATCTCAAAATCCTGAACATCAGAATCCTGACGTCCAGATGTTCGAAATTTGAAATCTTTAAGTTAAACAATTGAGATCACCCAACAGTGCAGAATGGTAACTTTACTGTTTTCTTCACTGTAGTGCGATCTCGGAGTTGGTATATGTAAGAAGCAGGGGTGTGGAGAGACCCCTGCAGCAATGTGATGTCTAATTTTTTTTTGTTTTAGTTTTATTTTTGTTTTTTTTTTTCATTTTAAGATTTCAAAATCTCAAACATCTGAACGTCGGGATTCTGATCTTCGAGATTTTGATTTTTTGAAATTATATATGACTGCGGTGGTGGTGCTGCGGTAGCGTTGTCGACTCACAGCAAGACGTTGTCCGTTCGATTCTCAGCTAAAGCGTCTTCTGTGTGGAGACATGCGTGAAGGGGCGTACCTTCGTTGAAGGTTGTGCATCAGAGCTGGTAACTCGGCACATAAAAATCTTCTACCAATCATTAGCGGACCGGAGTTCTACTGTGGCGACCCCTAACCGGGAAAAAGCTGAAAGACACAAACATAGTGGACCTCTATATATATACATATATATATATATATATATATATATATATATATATATATCTATATATACTATCAAGACATACCAACACCTTTATCCATCTGTTCACACACACGTGTAAATTATAATACACACACGCACACACACACACACACACACACACACACACACACACACACACATATATTATATATATATATATATATATGTATGTATATATATATATATATATATATATATATATATATAATGTATATCTATATCAACACATACACACACACACATAAATATGTACCAATACCACAAAATCCCTTTTTTAGATACTTATATAATTACTTATAGCTACTAGTTTAGACTATCCTTCTCAGCCATATGCGTTTCTTGTATCCTCCTTTATCTATACCCTTATTCACTTCTTCACCTCCCCCTATCACCAGATTCATGCCATACAGCTTTCTGCACACAATCTAATTACTCCCCACTACGTTACCTATCTATATACCACCCTGCAAACACCTCCTCACCCTTTACCACAAATCTCTGTCTCACTCTCCGTTTCTCTTTTCATTCCTTTCATTAATATACCACACGGCTATCATCTTACCAAACCTCCACCTTCTTCTAAACACCATCTAAACTCTCACCATCTCAACTCAGAATGACAGTAAATCAATTGCTGCTGCTTTGTACACTCACAACATTTGCTTACTTCACTAACTACTATAATAGTCCCATATCATATCACAAGTCCATAACAAACACACATACATTACATTACTTGTTGTGCCTTTCGGCTTTCCCGGTTAGGGTTCACTACAGCGGAACTCTGGTCTGCTAATGATTGGCAGTAGATTTTTACGTACCGAGTTGCCAGCCCTGACGCACAACCTTCAACGAAGGTACGCCCATTCACGCATGTCTCCACACAGAAGATGCTCTAGCTGAGAATCGAACAGGACAACGTCTTACTGTGAGGCGACAACGCTACCGCAGCACCACCACCGCAGTTACATACATTACATTACTAAACTCTCTTATTCTTCCTGTCTATCTCTCCTTCTCTGTACCAATATACATGCTCAGATATGTTCTCTTACAGATATATTAAAGTTAAGAATTGCACTTTTTGAACAGTTCTGAAAGTCAGATACAAATACAAACCTTCACCCTAACCCCAAACCCTCACATCAAGTACCATTACTTTACAATGCTCCCAACAACATTTTCCCATCAGATAATGAATCTAAACTCATGCTTTTCAGCATAAACCTCAGAAGTATCTGCAACAGAATTCATGATATCCATGGATGTCTAGATTTGTACCCCCTGGCTAAAACAAGAAATAACTGACAATGAAATTATTCCTCCAGTTTTCAGCACACTCATAGTGGACAGAAAATGTAAAAGAGCAGGTGGTATTGTTATTATTTATAAAAACAACTTAGAAATAAATCCAGTCTATCTTAATATCCCAAAATTTAATAATGCTGAACTTCTGATTGTTTATCTCAAAATCAAGGAAAATAAAGCTGTATGTATCTCAGCAGTATACATCCCACCAGGCAGCAGCATTACCACAGCCAAAAATATCCTACACTGGATATATGACAACATCCTGGGAGAAGATTTCATCTAAGGTGACCTTAATATAGACCGGCAGTCCATAAACAGCAACAAACCCAAGGACTCTAGTCATCTATTTGGCTTCACCCAATAATAAGCTCCACACCAGAATCAAATGAAAGCATTAAGAGGCAGTCCACACTGGACTGAATATTGATAAACAAACCCCATAATATAAAATTCTGTGGTTGCTACTAGATAATATAAATGACCACCTCCCAGCTTATGTAATAAGACAACAACATGGTTCACCCAAACAAATAATCTATAAACAGGTATGTAATTTAACGAAGCTTGACAAAGACACATTTATTACAGCTCTGTCCCACTACAACTGGAATGTAATAAGAATGGCCCTAGATGAAGCAGTTACACCTTCCTAAAAATACTAAATGATTTAGCACCAGTTAGGACAAGAAGGGTAAAATGTAACACAATACCAAGGCTGACAAAGAGAGACCATACAGCTCATGCTGCAAATAGATAAAGCATGGAAACAATGGTGCAAGAATAAAGCACAACATGCCTTTCAACATTTTAGATGTCTCAGAAACTCTACCAAGATCCTTGTTAAATCTGACAAGAAATCCTGCTACAATAATCGCTTATAAAAGCACTAAAATCACTCCAAGCTTTTCTGGTCCTCTCTAAATAAACTATTACACCCTGACCATACCACTACACCCTGTCCTTCTTCAAACAACAAAGAGTCCATTGCCAAGCAGTATAATACTAATTTTATTCATTCAGTCCTATCACTAATCAATGACCACCTCACTTCACCTTCCATCTATTCTCCAAAGCAACACACCGTCTTTTAGTTTTCAGCCTGTCCCAACATCAATCATTAAAACAAATTACTAGCCAAATTAAAAGCAACAACCTCAGCTGCTGATATCCTTCCCACTGTGTTACTCAACAGGTCTAGAAGCACTAGCCTTCCCTGTCTCCATTCTGGTCAGCCACTCAGTAACTGAAAACTATGTCCCATCCAGCTGGAAAAATCCATTATTATATCCCTTCACAAAGGAGGTACTTCAACACAGTTAACAAACTATAGACATAAAGCTATCATATCACCCCTCCCTAAAATCCTTCATTCTCAGCTAGTAAGACATGTAACCAAACACAACCTTCCCTCCAACACCCAGCACATTTTCTGGCCAAACCACAGTACAACTTCTGCCCTTCTCAACTTCACCAACATAGTCAACCAATACAGAAATGAGAGCAACCTTGTTTCTTCACTTTTCCTTGACTTTCCAAAGCATGTGACACAGTGTCCAACCAAAAGCTTGTCTCTAAACTAGCGACACTAGGTCTCACTTACCCCTCCCTCTCCTGGTTTCACAGTTATTTATGCAATCATCAGAAGGCAACTAAATGACAACAAAACCTTTCAGCATTTCATCCAGTCTCTGTTGGTGTTCCCAAAGGGTCCATCCTCAACCCCTTTCTATTTAATATTTTCATAAATAAACTTCATGCTGTCACAACACTTACCACTCTTGTACAATATACTAACAATTCAGCCCTTATATACTTTGATCCATCGTTGATAGAATTACAGGAAATCACTCAAAAATCTTTCACTGCCATTGAAATATGTCTAAAAAAATGCCAACTTGCTGCTTAGTGCAAAAAAAAAAAAAAAAGAAAGAAAAAAGCTTATACTGTTTACTCCAAACAACACACTAACCAGACCCACAGACCCACACATTTCATATTCTCTCAAGTAGTAACACAAAAATAGTACCATAAACCAAGCTAAACTACTGTGAGTCAGAATAGATGACACCTTCAGATTTGATCAATGCATACTTCATTATGTCAAGAAAACTCAACAAAAACTCATATCCATCTGTAGGACCAAACACTACCTGGCAGATAGGCAAGGATTATATTAGCAGCAACATACCTCCTCCCTTTTCTATTATTTGCCTCCCTTATTCTTACAAATATCAACACTACGTATAAAAGTACACTAGCCTCCTGCTACTGCAAAATAGCTAAATTTGCAACCAACCAGTTGTATAAAACACACCACTGCCTTGTATTAAAATAATTAAACTGGCTTGAACTCTCAGACCAATTAACATACTCACAACTAATGATAGCCCACAACCTATTGTACTCTCTAGAAAAATGCCCAGCATTACTAAATGTTCTCCTGCACTATTCACCCACTAGAGACCCTCACCCTAGCAATAAACTCATACCGTGTATCAGTCAGATATTCAGCAATAAACTCGTACCATGTATCAGTCAGACATTTAGCAATAAACTCGTACCATGTATCAGTCAGACATTCAGCAATAAACTCGTACCGTGGATCAGTCAGACATTCAGCAATAAACTCATACCATGTATCAGTCAGACATTCAGCAATAAACTCGTACTGTGTATCAGTCAGACATTCAGCAATAAACTCATACTATGTATCAGTCAGACATTCAGCAATAAACTCGTACCGTGTATCAGTCAAACATTCAGCAATAAACTCATACCGTGGATCAGTCAGACATTCAGCAATAAACTCATACCGTGTATCAGTCAGACATTCAGCAATAAACTCGTACCATGTATCAGTCAGACATTCAGCAATAAACTCGTACCATGTATTAGTCAGACATTCAGCAATAAACTCGTACCGTGTATTAGTCAGACATTCAGCAATAAACTCATACCGTGTATCAGTCAGACATTCAGCAATAAACTCGTACCGTGTATCAGTCAGACATTCAGTAATAAACTCGTACCATGTATCAGTCAGACATTCAGCAATAAACTCGTACCATGTATCAGTCAGACATTCAGCAATAAACTCGTACCATGTATCAGTCAGACATTCAGCAATAAACTCGTACTGTGTATCAGTCAGACATTCAGCAATAAACTCATACCATGTATCAGTCAGACATTCAGCAATAAACTTGTACCACATATCAGTCAGACATTCAGCAATAAACTCATACCGTGTATCAGTCAAACATTCAGCAATAAACTCGTACCATGGATCAGTCAGACATTCAGCAATAAATTTGTACCATGTATCAGTCAGACATTCAGCAGTAAACTCGTACTGTGTATCAGTCAGACATTCAGCAATAAACTCGTACCGTGTATCAGTCAGACATTCAGCAATAAACTCGTACCGTGTATCAGTCAGACATTCAGTAATAAACTCATACCGTGTATCAGTCAGGCATTCAGCAATAAACTCGTACCGTGTATCAGTCAGACATTCAGCAATAAACTCGTACTGTGTATCAGTCAGACATTCAGCAATAAACTCGTACCGTGTATCAGTCAGGCATTCAGCAATAAACTCGTACTGTGTATCAGTCAGACATTCAGCAATAAACTCGTACCGTGTATCAGTCAGACATTCAGCAATAAACTCGTACCGTGTATCATTCAGACATTCAGCAATAAACTCGTACTGTGTATCAGTCAGACATTCAGCAATAAACTCATACCGTGTATCAATCAGACATTCAGCAATAAACTCGTACCAGGTATCAGTCAGACATTCAGCAATAAACTCATACCATATATCAGTCAGACATTCAGCAATAAACTCATACTGTGTATCAGTCAGACATTCAGCAATAAACTCGTACCTTGTATCAGTCAGACATTCAGCAATAAACTCGTACCGTGTATCAGTCAGACATTCAGCAATAAACTCGTACCGTGTATCAGTCAGACATTCAGCAATAAACTCATACCGTGTATCAGTCAGGCATTCAGCAATAAACTCGTACCATGTATCAGTCAGACATTCAGCAATAAACTCATACTGTGTATCAGTCAACCATTCAGCACTGCTGGAGACCCTCTCTTCTCCCATTATGTCAAACTTTGGAATGAAGTTCACACACAGTTAAAACAGATAAAAACTTAAACAGTTTCAAAACTGCTTAGATAGCACCTATGCGAAAGATGGCTCTGTTCTTCCTGCTCACCTGAGTAGCTTTACTCAGATTACTTTTCTCCAACTCTTTCAGCCACTTTGCTTCCCAGTCTTTTGTACCTTATCACTCCTCCTCATACTGCCCTAATTTCCTAAACTCTTACCTTCCTCTTCCTCTCACACCCCACCACTAACTACAGTTCCTCCTCTGCTCCTTTAACTTTCTGCTCATTCCCATAATTTGTCCTTTCAGATCTCTTATCATAATTTTTTAAGCTACATTAGTGCTTGTCTGTCTGCAAATTATTATTAACCTCCAAAACACCCCAGTTTGATATTTTCCCTGCAGCCATCATGCCATGAATGCATTAACTGTTATTGTATTTTATTTTTCTATTCAATAGTTAGTCAAAATATGTTAAATTATCTATTTTTTGTGTTAAAATGCTATGTTCATGTAAGAAATATTTAAAATTCTTGTAAATAAGCTCATGTAGTGATGTTTTACCCTACATTTCTAAATATGTATCCTGAGCCACTTAAATGTGGAGCTTTTCTCCTTGGGCCTCCACTGAAAATGGGTTTTACTCTGTCAACTTTTCCCAGTCAGCAAGGACAAATAAATAAATAAACAATCCCATCTGCTTCCCTGTGGCATTCTATGCATCTGTAAATCAGTTTTGTGAGACTAATTAACACCCAGCTGGACAAATGATACTGTTGGTCAAAAGGTTTACTTCTTCCCCATGAGCTGCATCAAACTATTTGTCAGCTGGGCAGTGCAAATGTTCATCCATGTGGGAGGAGGTGCATTGCCTGCCAACCAGATAAAACACATTTTTTTCTAACAATAAAATTATTTATTTGGTATTTGGTCCGACATATGGTTTCCACTCATTTTATGACTGCAAGCTTATGAATGCTGTACGCCCGCTCTCTGCATGGACATTTTGTTGTATCGTACACTTTAACACACATTGTATCCCTTTAAAAATAAAATGTGATACTGCATTATATACTGTGATGATAGAGTCTATATCATGTATTCAAAAACTGCAGTTAAACCACATTAGCACCTTGCCTCCTCAGAGCTTAAAATAGCTATAAAAACTATGAATATCTACTACAGGGTCATAAGCTAAGCATATAAAAAATTATATTAAATATATATTTCAGTTACTGTAATAGTCATGGCTGTCATTCCCACAGTCTATCACAATGACTCCTAGTATAAAAATGTTCACTTTTACACATAATTAAGCAGCAGTAATTGTATAATTAATTAAACGACTTTTACACCTTAAATTATGTACAAGCTAATGCAGTTCTAGCTCATCTATGGTCATTGGTAAAGAAGCAGCTTCAGATAAAGAAACTCAGCAATACTTTTTATGATTCAGTCATTTATGGGCTTTGCAAACACTAGAAGCCAGTAACTGGGCATAGTCACCCTGTTGCCAAGGGTGTATCTAGGCTAACTCCTTGCACTAAACAGTGTACATTTTTTTCTGAGGATCTCAGAAGTATTAAATTTGAACAAGCTAGGAATCTGTAGAGAACAGTCTAAAATACTTCCTGCTGCACATTTGCAGACACACTTCTTACATATAGCCTTCACTGTTATTTATGTATTTATTTTTTATAGTTGTAGAAGGTAACAGCTAAAATGGTGCATACATTCATTTGGAGTGGTTTAACATCTGGGGAGCTGTAGCATTTTTTTAATGTGAAGGCGGTCAGGGGGCATTAACATGAGGCTGCAAGTATAAAATTAACTTTTAATTGGCTATACTCCTGATCCGCATTCTAGTAGATTCAGTGAAAAATAGTACCGTCCCGGAGCTGTCAATGTCTGCAATATGTTGATGATCAATATTTTGTTACTGCCAATACACTGTAGTGTCCACGGTAAAAATATAGAGACATAAATAATTGCTACACTGCTAGAAATAACCATGTTCTTAACATTCATAGGATGTTAATTGTTAACTAATGGTGACTTGGGAAAATCAGCTTGACTGTTAATAATTAATAATGACACAATGCTCATTATGCGGTTATCCATAAGAATTGATATTATTGCTTTTAGTGTCCAGATGGTAGAGAAATTGATGCAGTAAAAAGGACATACTATACATTTCTTGTAAATATGTGGTTGGAAGGCTCATACTACTGGAGTCAAGTATGCCATACTGCTATACCACAATATGGAAGCCCATACAGTGTGGTAAATGATTATATAAAGCAGATTTGCATTGTTTATTTAATTCTTTACATGGGTAAGCTATAGCGCAGTCCATCAGCCAGCAAGCATAAGGCACAAAAGCAGTCCTGGATAAGATGCAAGTCTGTCCTCAGGCATTCTAGAGTCTTGTCAACTCCCCAGTCAGCATATCTATGTAAAATGGAAGGAAAACAGAGTTCCCACTGAAAATCTATGTGGACACAAAGAGGACATGCAGATTCAACACAGAAGGCACCCCCTGCCGAAACTGAACCGATGACCCGAGCTCTGTGAGGCAGCATTGCTAACCAGTATGAAACATAACTAAAATATATGGATTGGATATACAGAATGCTGAACATTACCAACTATATTAAGTTACATATGTCCATACAATATGCCGACTAACTATGCAACGTAGAAAATATAAGTGAAGGATTAATAATATTGGTGAGGTTCATAAATTATACTAACTGTATAATGTTGACAGTGCAGCATAACGCAGACGTGCTATCGATATGTTTGGAATGTAGGACACCAGCATTCCATGTTGTTATACAGCTATGGAGGTATAATCATAAACATGCCGATGTTTACATCCATTGTCTGTGACAAAATTAGATACGTCTTAAATTTAAAAGCCTAGACTAATAAGAAGAATTATGGTATTGTTTATGAAAGGCGTGTCTGTTATAAAAATGACATTGAAACAGAAACTCAACTTTTACCTTGAGAAGGATAACATCTCTGTTATTTAGTTGTCTCTGAAACTGTATGCATTTAGTTATAGATCATTTTATTTAAGAGCTTTAAAGAGAAGCAAGGTACAGAATCAGAATTTTAAGTTATTTTACAGGCTTGCTTAATTTTCACCTCTTAGGAAATGTATTTTTTCTGTCTTAAGGTTAGGTATTGCAGAGAAGTGTCCTCTTTTATTTCAGTAATAAAAACAAATATGCAGTGGAAGTGCTTATTTATAAAAATGTTAAGTTTCATTGTGTATTTTCTCTTGAGAAATGCTTGTGGTTGTGGTATATGCTTGTTAAATGTAATCTCATTGCAGCATCCTTTTTATGTAGATGGTGTAGTTAACACAGTGTATGATGTATTCAAGACAATAGAGCAACGCTGTAGAGTTACCGTCTTTATGTGTTAAGAAGTACTTTCTAAAAGTTATAAAACACACATTCACTGTAGCAACAAGAAACTTCAGCCAAGGCATACAATAACTGTATTATGAAGTGTACATAACAACATAAATGCTACGCAAACAAATGAAGCAAAAGAGCAATTTCAGCTCATTTCATAAAGAGTACAGTAAGAGTATGTTAGTGCACAATAACCATTAAATAAATCACATGAAATTTAATATGGTTCATGAAGCACACTTAGCCAAAATCATGACCAATATTGTGTTTTATCTCATTGCTTATTGTCTATCTATGTATATACCTATGAAGTATGCGTTGCAGATGAAAGTAACAAAACAATTACATTTGTGAACTAACCTCATTCACATTTCAAGGAAAATGGCTCCTGCAATATTAAACAATAATTGAGCCAGAAGATTCATTTGTTTTTTGAGAGGGTCACTCAGGTTATAGACTGTGGGCAAGCTGTTCACACAGCATACCTTGACCAAGCCAAGGCATTCAATTCCATACCACATTAATATAATAAGTAAGCTGAATTAGCTCCAAATTGACCCATATAGGATTGGGGGATAGGCCACTGGCTTAGATCCAGGACTCACATGCTAAGAGTAGGGTGTGTATTCTCTGAGAGCATGAAGGTGACCACTGGAGTTCTTCTGGGATCTCTGGTCAGGCCTTTGTTATTCAGTATCTACTCTTCAGATCTCCATATATAAAATTAGTAACTCTAGTTAACAGAGTTTGTGGACGATTGTAAGCTGGGGGTCTTTGTCAAGTCCCTATCTAACATGCAGGCACTATAACTGGAGCTTATACTTGTCAGTAGCTGGTGTACAAAAAGTGGGCTCAAATTCAGTGCTAAAAAGTCTAACACTGTAGCATTCTGGAAGCATCCTGGTTGCTCTAGCTTGTAGTAAAAATAACACATCACAAATAAATAAATAAATAAATAAAAAACTGTGAGAGACCTGGGTACTTGGGTGGGTAGCACCTTCATGTTTGACCATTATATTGTGATAGTAGTTAGGAAATAGTTTTGCCTTGCACAGCTCATAGCAAGAGGTATTTCCCCAAAATCAAAAGGAGTCCTCATATCCTCCTCATATTACTCCACACAGATTAGACCCGTTACTGAGTACAATACCCCATTAGACCCATTACTGAGTACAATACCCCATTAGACCCGTTACTGAGTACAATACCCCATTAGACCCGTTACTGAGTACAATACCCCATTAAACCCGTTACTGAGTACAATACCCCATTAAACCCGTTACTGAGTACAATACCCCATTAGACCCATTACTGAGTACAATACCCCATTAGACCCGTTACTGAGTACAATACCCCATTAGACCCGTTACTGAGTACAATACCCCATTAGACCCATTACTGAGTACAATACCCCATTAGACGCATTATTGAGTACAATACTCCATTAGACCCATTACTGAGTACAATACCCCGTTAGACCCGTTACTGAGTACAATACCCCATTAGACCCGTTACTGAGTACAATACCCTATTAGACCCGTTACTGAGTACAATACCCCATTAGACACGTTACTGAGTACAATACCCCATTAGACCCGTTACTGAGTACAATACCCCATTAGACCCATTAATGAGTACAATACCCTGTTAGACCCGTTACTGAGTACAATACCCCGTTAGACCCATTACTGAGTACAATACCCCATTAGACCCATTGCTGAGTACAATACCCCATTAGACCAGTTACTGAGTACAATACCCCATTAGACCGATTACTGAGTACAATACCCCCTTGGGCTTTTAAGACTAAAGCTTCTTGTCTGTCTCATTAGTTCAATATCATATAGACTCCTTAGGGATGACCTTTGCATTGCTTATAGGGCTATAAGGGCTAGAGTAATCCAAGAACTTTTATAAATCCCCAAATCAAACAGTCCTACTAACCCTAGGGCCATAGATCTAAATCTTCTCCAACAAATAAATAAGAATAGGTGGAGGGATAGAGTGGTCATTTAGTGCTGACCTCTTCTCTGGAACAAGCTTCCTCTCCAAGTTAAGCAGTGCGGTACACTCAAACATTTTACAATTAAATGGAGCAGGACAACTGGATGCATATTCGTAAATTTATCTGTACTATGAATGACATGGATCTCCTTGAAAAGGGAGACAACACCCAAGGGGTGGGTATTGGCAAGGCAGTAATGGACTTACAGCTCAGCTGCTTTATTTATTATATTTAAATATTTCAGTGATTAAATTATGAAACACTTAACATTTTACTTGTAAAATAAAAGTAGAATATAAAAACTACAAAAAGCGTACACATACATTGGTATGCACAACAATCAAAGTCAATTAATGAATATATATAAATAAATGTTTTATACTTAGATAAATAACAATAATTTTAAATAAAAGAAAGAATAAAAGAGTAGTACATTTCCATAAAAAGCGAGTACAAAGTGTTTTAATTAATTGACCCAATGTTAATAATGGCAAGGACTGGTCACGATGAACCCTGAAAGACATCGCTGCTTATTTAGACACAATGAGCACAACATAACATAAAGAGATCATTCATTTCATCATAATAGCAACAACCTAACTCATAAGTAAAGGTATACACGAATAGAAACAAGAAGTAATGAAGCATTTCAAGGCAGGAACAACGAGTTAAATAAAGAAAGAAAAATATGTTGCAAAATAACGGCAACAGTTATTAACTTTCAAAGAAACCTTTTATAAACTTTTTATAAACTGTATAAAAAAATTTTTTAACAACAAACTTCACAAAGGGAATACAACTTTAATTCTGAGAATAATCTTAGAAAAGTTTTAATTGAATAATTGGACAATCAACTAAACAACCAAGGGGTATATAAAGATGCAAGCTGCATAGTAAAATTATCTTGAAAAAGCCCGGGAGAGCCCGGGCGAAAGCGCTTGACTTATTGGTTTATGTTGTTGTGATTTCACGTTGCTTCCAGTGAAGAATAGAAATTTATTTTGTTGGTAGTGACCTTACCAAACAAACTTTTTGTGGTTTATTTGTATTATCTCAATAAATTTTGGATTACCTGAAAAACACTGGTTCCGTTCCGTTTCCTGCTGTGGTTTTCGATACGAACCTGGAGGTTGTCCTGCATTGTTCTTTTTTTGCTAACTAACTAACTAACTAACTAACTAACTAACTAACTAACTAACTAACTAACTAACTAACTAACTAACTAACTAACTAACTATCTGTATTCAGTTGGTATTACATCAGAATATTTTCTGTCACATAAAGACATCACCTTTGAAAATACAAGGATTGACAATGGTAAAATGTCCCAGACAAGTTGAATATTGATTTTCATGCTAGTTCTTAAAGGTGGAATGACATTCTTAAGTAAAGCATATACCTGACAGTCCAAATATAATTCCTTGCAATTTTCAGTAAGAACTGTCTAAGGCTGACTGATGCAGGCTCATATAGGCAAGTGAGTGCCGCAGCCTGCTAAGCTGCATTGCATTTAATTTAGTTTCTGTCAAGGCTGTTTAGATGATTCTTTTTCAGGGTGAAGAATACATGATGTATCAAGAAAATAGCTATGTTACAATGGTATTACAACAAAATTATGAATAATATACTTTATCTCCAAACAGGTTTCACACCTCATGAATGGAGAAAGGCAACAGTCATCCTCCTGCACAAAGATGGTTCATCTACAGACCCTGGAAACTACAGACCCATACGTCTCACTCATCTTATATGTAAAACCATGTAAAGAATTATCACAGAGATGATCAATACATATATAGTAAACCTCCAGACACTAGACCCAACCCAGTTTGGTTTTGACAAGGGCAGATCATGCCTACTCAACTTGGTGGACTTCTTTGAGAAGGTTACCAAAGCAATAGATGAGGGCAAGATTGTTCATGCTGCCTACCTTGACCTGGCCAAGGCATTTGACACAGTACCCCACTTGGGCATTGTTGACAAACTCAAGAGGTTAGGTACAAACCCATATGTCACCTGGTGGATAGCCAACTGGCTCACAGCCAGGACCCAGGAAGTTAGAAATGGGGGAGTCCACCTCTACAAAGAGGCCAGTCACAAGTGGACTCCCTCAGGGATCAATCCTTGGACTGTTCCTTTTTGGCATTTACTTCTCAGAAGTTAAGGCCAATGTCAATGGTCTCTGGCTGACTAAATTTGCAGAAGATTGCAAACGAGGAGATGTCATTGAACCTCACACTGACACAAATGTTCTCCAGGAGGGGCCTACACAGACAAACAACTGGTGTCAGAGCCATAGACAATAACTAAATACCAAGAAATGTATAATAGTATCCTTTGGGAAGTCATCCATCCCTGGTAACTATCTTTTGACACCACACCCCTTAGAGCTGACCCAGTAGTCAGGGACTTAGGGACACACATAGATAGTAATCTAGCCTTTGTCCATCATGTGTCTACAGTGGTGAGGAAATCATTCTGTATTGCACAACTTATAAACAAAGGTATGGCACCTAAGTCCAAGGAAGTCATTGTTCCACTGTATTCGGTATTCATCAAACCTATCATTGAGTACAATGCCCCCTTTGGTATGTACCTAACTGGGCATATCCAACAACTGGAATGTCCACAGAGGTTCCTCACTAAAAGAATACAGGGTATAAGTAAAATGTCCTATGCAGACCACCTCAAGGCCCTATTCCTATATTCGTCTCCTACAGGCTTTTGAGGGGAGATCAATGCCTGGCATGCAGGTCATTGTCACACCCCACTCTGATGGACCTCATTCATATCCACAAAACAAACAGCATCAGAATTACCCAGTCTAAAGACTTAAACTTTGCCTGTGTTATAAATAGGACCTTCTGGAGAGATAGGTATGTATCCCAGAGACTACGCCATCTATGGAACAGGCTCCCCATCCATGTGAAGCAGAGTTCCTCCCTAATCCAATTCAAGTGTAACTTGGGCAATTGGATGGGAAAGTGGAAATTCATCCCTGGTTTGGCACCTATGTCTCTAATGGACACTTTAACCTGTAAATGGTTCATCTCCCAAACCCCTGCTTACACTTATCAAGGGTATCAGAACTTGTCAGAGATTTGGGATGTATGGCTAGGCTTAAAAAGGCTCTTGTGGTCATTAGCCTAGTAAACACCTATGAACCTACGAACCTAAGTGACTTTTTTTCTATTACTGTAAATATTTTACCACCACAGGCTTACAGATACACATGAAGTGGCAAACATTATCTGAAGATGAAGGTGTGTGCATGTCTTTCCATCTAAAGACACCAATAAGGTACAACATATAGCTGAGTATAACGACTTATTTTTCCTGAGACCATTCTTTGAAAACCTCAAAATGAGTAAAAGATGCATTTATGTAGTTCTCGATACTTCCACCAGGCCCATAAAACAATTACGCTGTTTATTTTGTGGCATTTCATTCATGCAGACCATATACATACCATGTAACTTCTGACTGATAGATACTAAATATCAGAATTTATTTATTTGCAACTTAGTAACTGAACTGGTCTAATGACCCTTTTTAGTCACAGCTCACATGTGCACAAAAGTAAAATATTACAGGCTAGCGCTCAACATATGTAATACTGAAGTGTATAAGTAGTTATGTAAATCACAGTGCTTTTAAAATAGCAAAGTATGAACACATTTGATAAGTGAGAGTAGTACTTACAAATGTATTTATTTAGTAGCAGAGACAAAGTTGTATATGTTAAAGTGGTAGTCAAGATGTAGAATGCATAATAAGGTCTACAGAGAATTAATGGCCAAATGCAGGAACCGATCTTGTAGAGGTGCACTTAGCTTCATTGTGTAAGTAAATATTCATTTAAAGATTTGAAGGGGCTTGTAGTGCTTGGTTATTCTTTAGCATTGCTTAGGAGGTGGTTCCATAATGCAGATCCTAATCTGGAGAAGGCTCTTTCAACTACTGTGTCTTCGAATTTAGGTCTGCCTAGTTAAAGAGAAGCATTTACCTCTCTGGCTAGAAGTAATCTTTTTAATGGAGAGCAATAACCACAATGAACAATTTTGAATATTAGTGTATGAATGAGAAAAGTAGCCTTGTTAGTAATGGGGAGCCAGTTTACATGATATAAAAGGTCACAATGGTGCATGTTTATCTCTGCTAGAATAACACAGCTGAAAGGTTTGTTTTCTGTGATTTGTAATTTGTGTTGTTGGCTGAATGTAGGCTGTACTGTAGTTTTTAAATGAGTACATTTTTGACTATAGTTGCATGTGACATAAGAAATAAGAGGTTGGTCTAACAACTTAGTGGCAATGTTATTAGTGTGAAGAGAAAAGTTGAGGAATGGGTCTAAGGTGGGGCTGTGGTACTTTTCATGTGTAACATTTGCAATGCAATTTCCTTAAGAGTTGGGATGGAGCAATTGTGAGTTTTTTTGTGAGATAGAAAATGACTTTCCATTAGTTTTCATTGAATGTGATAAGAGTTTTATTATATAGTCATATGGATAATTCAGGGAAACCTGCATGAAGTTTTAGATTCTTTGAAACAAAGTTTCTTGTGGTCTGTAAGTTGCACTAACAAGCACCAAGGATCAAACCTGAGAAAAAGCTAGGTGTACACCTCGGAGAAGTAAATAAAACTTTAATAAATAGACATAAAAGGCTACAAAATAATAAAACAGACACAAAAGGTAAGCACTTTCACTACCTGCCTGCTTTAAATGCGAAAATACAGATGGTTTGACTGTTAGGATTTAGGTCTGAAAAAGCTACCTGGCAGGTAGCAAAAGCGCTTACCTTTTGTGCCTGTTTTATTGTTTTGTAGCCTTTTATGTCTATTTATTAAAGCATGAAGTTTTAGATTGCAAGATATAGAGGGCTTTGCTGTAGTCCTTCATGAGCATATCATCTGCATACATTACAAGATTAAGGCTTGGGAGGGCTAATGTAACATCACTGATAAAAATGGAGAAGAGGAGGTGGTCTAAACACAGACCCCTTGGGAATACTCGTGTTAATTTCTACATTTTTTGAGAATTAGTTATTTGTATATGATTGAAATGTTTAGTCCTTCAGTTAGTTTTGGACCCATGTAATTGTGTTTCACTAAAATTTCGTTTGCAGAGTTTCTGGAGTAGGAGGTTATGATTAACAATCAGAAAGGCCCTAATCATATCAGCAGAAATAAGGCCATCGTTAATATTGTTGTATAATGTGTCAGTGATAGTAGCTAGTGATGTAATGGTGCTACAAGAGCTTCTGAAATCTTGGTTGTGGTCACAAAGAAGTCTATACTTATTTATGTGTCATTGTGTGTTTACGAAGTAGTTTTTCAAACCTTTTTGTGAGTGGAAATAACTTAGAGATGGATATGAAGTCTGTAAGTTCTACGGGAGATAGAACTTTGGGTAGAATTATCACAGAAAGTTTGAATACTAAGGGAACTGTACCTGTTGTGAGTGACAGCCTGAAGGTGTGTGTGAGTGGTCTGGAGATTTTTCAGCTGAAAGCCTAAGAAGCATAGGATGTAGCATGCTAAACTTTGAACTGGAATTGTTAGTTTTAAGAGAAATTCTTTAGTTTGTTCAACAGCAATAGAGTTTGAATTGGAAGGACACTGCATAAAAAGCTAGATGATATAACTGAGTAAAGCTGCGGCCAAGAGAACAGTTTGCAATAGTGGTAAAACTGTATGCAACTTCCTTTATGGGTGAAAGAAAGACGCTCTTGTATCCTTTAGAAAAGTTAGAATTGTCAAGGGATTTTTTGTCTGGGTCTGCTAAGAGTCTGTAATGTGATCAGCTACGTGTTTTATTTCTTTCTAGAACAGTTTTGGCTGAGCCCTTTAGGCCTGCTGTATTTGTCTTAAGTATAAAGTTTTGACACCGTGATTGACTATTCTAGTGGATTTTTTTGTGTTCTAGGGATATCTGATGGAACTGGTTATTGTTAGTGGTCAGACTTCCATGCTGTCCAATTTTTTGCCCAGTGTTGTCAGTCAGCCAAGGGCATCCTTGTACCATCAGCCATCTATATGAGTGAGGGGAAAGAGGAATTCTCGAATGCTAGGTAGAGATATGATAAAGTATGACACTGAAGGTTTGGAAAGAATCACATCTTTATTGTTTTATAATATCAGAAGTATACACATTTTTTTTGAAAACAAGTGGCATTTTATGTCATTTTAAATATTTTAGCAAAATTGCAGTTTTGACAGATACAGACTGCCATCTGTCTATTCACCTTGTTGCTGGTTATTTATTATTACCGACAGTGGTTCATACAGTCGACCATTTAAGGATAAGTATCCAAGGATCTTGTTCTGAATTTTTTTAAGAAAATCTCAAAGTATTACAATGATGCTGGAATTTGTAGGAAAGAGCAGAATATGATATACTGCAACATTTCCACAACATTCAGCTTAGTTCATTCAACAACATTCAGTTTAGTTCTGCTCGTGGTAGCAAAATACAAACTATCAAGATAAATATACACTGTTGTTTTGACTTCAGTCCTAAAAAGACTATGTCTGTATGAAAGTGAGGTGTTTTCTCTTCTTAAACATGCTACAAAAATAGCATAAAAGTGATGTGGTTGTCAGCAGAATTCAAGCTTCAGCTGGTTTGTTACATTTGAAGCTGAAAGTGATGTCAGGATTTTTTCTTATAGATACGATTTTCAATTATTATGTCTGAGTAGCTTAGCTCAGGGGAATAAAAGTGAGATCTGCTGGGTTTCACCCTCTAGTCTGGGTTTGAAATTTAAGTCTCTCTTTGGCTTCTCTTTCATTTGAGCATGTCACTTAATCAGAAAGTGTTTACAGGTTACCCTGAAAAAAGGTATGTATGCCTAATGTGCATACCCTGTCCACAAATAAATAACATAAAATGGCACAGTGGTGCAGCAGTAGCATTGTTGCCTTACAGCAAGAGGTTCTCTGGTTTGATTCTTGGCTGGAGTGCCTTCTGTACAGAGTTTGTATGTCCTCCCTGAGTTCATGTGGGTTTCTTCCTGGTGCTCCGGTTTCCTCCCACATTACAAATACATGCATATGGAGCATTTTTCCATGGGCCTCCACTGAAAGTTGGCTTCATTCCAAGTTGGACTTTCCCAGTAAACAGATGTTAAATAAAAAAATAACAATTAACTGAAAATTTCATGAGAATATGTTGGGTTGTTTGTAAGAATAGACATTTCTAGACTGGGAGAAAAAAATATCCAAAATCTGTTTGGATATGAAGCACAGCCTTTTTCAAAATGGTAAATTCTAAGGGAGATTACCTGAAATGGAGGTTCAGGATAGATAAAGTTTGATTTTTTTATGAGTGTCTTAATATCTGTATTAGGATGTTCTATATTTTAAGGCTGAGACCAGATACTGTCAGTCCTGATACTTTAAAACACAATTTGTAGTTAAAATAAAAAAATGAGCTCTGAAATGTACTGTTAATAACTCTGTAAAGATTGCAAGTTGGTTTTTGACCCCATGTTGTCTGGACATGGAGAGGAGGTTGTGCCCCCCACCCCCATCTCTGCTTCTTAAATATACTCTTAGCTCATCGGACCTCAGAGTACAGGGAGTACCTAATGGAGTAGTACCCTTTGGTTTAATATATATTCCCCCACATTTGCAGTTTCTGTTCTGCTATTCCAAGGATCAGAGTGATGGTCGTCATTATTTCTACAGTGACGTGTTAGGGCCAGATATTTCTGCAAAATTCCAATGCAAGGTTTCGCTGAAGAATGTTAAAGTAATGACTGGTGAGGCCAAATACTTCTCTTCCTGCAGTGTAATTTTTTTGATAGTAGAATGTGGGGTTGCTTACCAGTTTGTTTTGGTTGTAGAAATTAATATTTCTACCTTTTTTACAGCTTCTTTGGCTTGCGTCTTGAGAATAATATATGCTTTCTTGGAGTGATCTTCCTGTGGTCCAGGTTAAGCTTATTATTTATAAATGTTTGGATATGTATTAAGTTTATTTTACTTTGCTGATGTTGTCAGGTGGCAAGCCTGTTTACTAGAAAAAGTAAGTGCAAAAACGACAAAAGGCAAATATTAAAGCATACTGAAACTGTAGAAAACACACGAGCATACATTACAAGACAAATGCAAACTTTGCAAGCATTGTTTTAAAACTGAAGATTAGATTTACAGATACACACAATTCTTTGATAAAACTTTAGTTCTTTATAATATTGTTCTTTGAGTTTCCCTTTATTTAATAAAGGGTTTTCCATGAAGGAACAATAAATGTACATATTTCCCACAGATAAGGGCATATAAAGTTAACAGAAATCTCATGATGAACATTTTTATGATATGCAATATGTATAAAATAGTTTAAAATGGTTTAACTCTGTTATATAAGGTCGGCATATTTGTAAGTATGACTTAAGAAAAACTAGCACATGGTGCCATAAGATGGTGATTGTGGAAGCCTCTTTATGAAATATAGTTTAATTCGTGCCAGAAGACTTTGGGTTGCCAACCAGCTTGTTTTGTTTATGTAAGCAAAACTTATGATTTTTATCTTTATCCATTTTGGTTTGATTTTTGAGAATAATATTTGTGATAGTGGAACATTCTCAGAAATCATTTCCAACGTTTCCAGGTATCATCTGTTGTTTAGTAGCTTATGCTCTAGTGTCCCCCAGGCTTGGTGGTCTTTTTTCTTTTGAATCTTTAGTGGGAAATATAAATCCTGGAATGATACTGTAAGTGCTTGAGTGGGTCTGCTTCTTTCAATAGTGTATTACCTTCACAGATACAGTCTGTGGTCTGTACAGTATTTAGTAATACCTGAATGTTGGCCTTCCTTTTAGTCTGAGGGCTGAATGTTATTGATGGCCCTTTTGTTCTATTTAAATAACATGTAAAGGTTCTTAAACCCCCCACATACAAAACCATGAGGTAACCTAACCATCATTTTGCTTAGATTCTAAATGCCGTCTAAGTGTGTGTGGCAGAACTTTGGAATATATTACTCCTATCTACTTTCAACACCACATCTTCCATCTCCCAGCCATCTCTCTACTCTACCTTCTTCCATACTAATTCCCTTAGTACTTCCGCAGCTCATTCCAGCATCTGGATTAACATCTGCTTTATAACTGTTTCAGATTTAGTATTCTCTGTCAACTTGATTAATATATTACTAATCTGATTTAACAGTCTCTAGCTTTCAGCTGGAGTATACCAGTCACAACTATGTGCCATTTTATTTGTATACTAAATGCTATTGCTTGTATCACTGGCTACTTATGTAATCAATAGTTCTGCATGTAACTTGTTCATATTTGCCATATTCTGATTGCTTGTCCCAATTCAATTATTTGTATTACATTTGCTTGTATCATTGGCTATTTATGTTATCAATAGTTCTGCATGTAATTTGTTCATATTTGCAATATTGTGATTGCTTGTACTATTACAATTATTTGTATTAATGCCACAAACACTGTAAGCAAGTCTCCTTCATGAAGTAAAACCAGGACACCAAGTAAGGTTATTAGCGCTGTCGTTCCCTTTATTACTTAGTACAAAACGGAACATCATCAGATAACACAACCTTATCTTATGTAGAAGGGCCAGTCTGAAGGAGATTGGAGACTGTAAAGTGGTGGCAGGGGAAAGTGTAGTTCAGCAGCATAGGATGGTGGTTTGTAGGATGACATTGGTGATCATGAAGAAGAGGATGAGTGTGAGGCCAGCACCAAGGATCAAATGGTGGAAATTGAAAAAGGGTAATTGTGAGGTGATGTTCAGGGAAGAGTTAAGACAGGCACTGCGTGGCAGTGAAGAGTTACCAAATAGCTTGGTAACTACAGCAGAGCTAGTAAGGGAGATGGCTAGAAAGGTGCTTGGTGTGACATCTGGAAAGAGGAAGGAGGACAAGGAGACCTGGTGGTGGAATGAAGAAGTACAGGAGAGTATACAGAGAAAGAGGTTGGCAAAAGAAGTGGGATTGTCAGAGAGATGAAGAAAGTAGACAAGAGTATAAGGAGATGAGGTGCATGGCAAAGAGAGGTGGTCAAGGCTAAGGATAAGGCGTATGAAGAGTTGTATAAAAGACTGGACACTAAGGAGGGAGAAAAGGACCTGTACCGATTGGCTAGACAGAGGGACTGAGCTAGTAAAGATGTGCAGCAGGTAAAGGTGATAAAGGATAATGAGGGAAACATACTCACAAGTGGGGAGAGTGTGTTGAGCAGATGGAAAGAGCACTTTGAGGGGTTGATGAATGAAGAGAATGAGAGGGAGAGAAGGTTGGATGATGTGTGGATAGTGAATCATGAAGTGCAGTGGATTAGCAAGGAGGAATTAAGGATAGCTATGAAGAGGATGAAGAACGGAAAGGCTATTGGTCCAGATGACATACCTGTGGAAGCATGGAGGTGTTTAGGTGAAATGGCAGTGGAGTTTTTAACTAGATTGTTTAATGAAATCTTGGAAAGTGAGAGGATGCCTGAGGAATGGGAGAAAAAGTGTTTTGGTACAGATTTTTAAGAATAAGGGTGATGTGCAGAGCTGTAGTAACTACAGAGGGATTACATTGATCAGTCACAGCATGAAGTTATGGGAAAGAGTAGTGGAAGCTAGGTTAAGAAGGGAGGTGATGATTAGTGATCAGCAGTATGGTTTCATGCCAGGAAAGAGCACTACAGATGCAATGTTTGCTCTGAGACTGTTGATGGAGAAGTACAGAGAAGGTCAGAAGGAGTTGCATTGTGTCTTTGTGGATTTAGAGAAAGCATATGACAGGGTCCCTAGAGAGGAGTTGTGGTATTGTATGAGGAAGTCGGGAGTGTCAGAGAAGTATGTAAGAGTGATACAGGGGGTAAAAGATCACATGAAGAGATCAATTTTCAGTAAGAAAGTGAAATGCCTGATGCAAATGAAGAAGACAGTTGCAGTTGTATGACTCAATGTGAAGAAAAATAGCAAGCAGAAGGAATAATTGTAGAATAGAGTCAGATATAAACAGAAAATAAGTATTACAAAAAACCTGCCAAAATCTCAAATTGTGTAACAAATTGCTACTCCTTAAGAAAACAAAAAAAAAAAAAACAAGTGGAGTCACTGATAATTCCTTTGTAGACACTTTAATCCACAGGTTAAGCGCTTTCAGGCAAGAACTTATGCCTTCATCAGAACGAACAAAAATGCTTTTCTCCATTATTATTATATAACCAATGAAAAATAGCATAACCAATCAACTACTACAAACTAAGTATACCCAACCTGCTATTAAAAATTACCTATGAATAGATAAAAGTCAATAAAAATCAATAAAAAATATTTGCACTTATCATAAAGAGCTTTCTTCCTTTTAAAACAGCTTTATAATTGACTCCATTGTTAAGACCTGTTGTATTACAAGCATTTAATAAAATTTACCACTTTAACTCCCTGTAATCAAGTTCTCCTTCTCTATATCCATTGAAATTACTAGAACATGGTCAATAACTGTAAAATGACATTTTTGGTTTTCTGAGCATACTAAAGCATGCTAATATAAAGCATTGTCCACGTTCTTCCTTTTCATAACATAATAATGCTTATAAATCCTATTTTTAATCGTCTATTTGTTTTTTTCATTTTACAGTTTAATTGTTTAAAAGCTTGTAAGACACCAGGTCTTAACAATGGAGTCCGTTATAAAGCTGCTTTAATGAAAAAAAGCTCTTTATGATAAGTGCAAATAATTTTTATTGATTATTATTGACTTTTATTTTTATCTATTCATAGGTAATTTTTTTAATAGTAGGTAGGGTATAATTAGTTTGTTTTAGAAGTGATAATTGATTTTAGTAGTTGACTGGTTATGCTATTATTCATTGGTTATATAATAATGGAGAAAACCATTTTTGTTTGTTCTGATGAAGGCCTAAGTTCTTAGCCGAAAGCACTTAACCTGTGGATTAAAGTTTCTACAAAGGAATTCTCAGTGGCCCCACTTGTTTTTTTTTTCTTTTTTTTTTGTGTTTTCTTAAGTAGAAAATATGCATGATGGGTTGGCAAGTGAAGAAGTGGAAGATGGTGACTCAGAAACAGGGGAAGACCAAGAGCAGATAGAAGCTAAACCTACTGGGGAGGGTGAAAAAGAGAAAGAGAAAAATAAGAACAGGAGAAAAAGATGCAGAAAAAGGAAAGGGATAACTTAGGTATTGGGGATTCCATATGAAAAGTTTAAGAAATGAAGTGGGGGGGGGGGTTAAGGGATGGTGTAAGAAGAAAAAGATTATGTTTACTGAATACAAGACATAGACAGGAAAATTTAAAAAATGAAGCTGTAGGGGGAAAAGATTATATGGTCTGTAGGTATAAAATGCTCTGGGTTAGGTGTGTTAAAAAGAGAATATGAAGGAAAAATATGTGATGTAATAACTGTGATAGAGGGAAGAGTGGTATGTGATTTGAGGAAAAAAATGGAAACTGTGTGATAGTAATAATAATATGTAAGCATACAAATATTTTGGAAAGACAAATGTTATTTGAAGAACTATAAAATATGATAGTAAACATGTCAAAAGTAATGACTAGGAACTTTATAAAAAAAGAAAAAGGAAACATAATGCAAAAAAAATATAAAGAAGTCATGTGGTATGGGAAGCTGAAGCTAGGAAAAGTAGTGGATGTACAAAATGGGAACTTTTAAAACCTAGATTATGTTATGTATTCAGATGGGGTAGAAGGAGTGGATGTTTCAGATCATAGAGCAATATAGGCTGTATTTGAAGAAAAAAAATACACTTTATGCATCGTCGCTTAGTTAGGGTTAAACTATTCCCAGCGCCATAAAATCTGCTCTTCAAATTTTCCCTTACAACTAGTCAGTTTTTTAGTTTTAGCACTCAAATCTGTTTCTTTGAGCTCAGCACTTGTTCAGAACTCGTTGTAAGCACTAAATAACCTACTAATTACTACAGCACTCAACTTTCCTCACTTATCTAGAGGAAAACAGTTTTTAGTACTTAATAAATAAGCATCTATCCAGGCATGTCTAAGGGTCAGCTCCCGGTGTTTTCTCCTGTCTACCTGATGAATCTGGGCATCTTGGGGCAATGCAGCAATTGCCTCATGTACACAGACAACCCTCTCCTCCTACCACCCAACACTACGACCTGTGAGAGATGCACTTATATAACCAAACTGGAAGCAAAGCTCTCTTCATCTAAGACTGGACTAGACAGTCAAGAGGAGAAGGTAAAGACTTGTACCACACCACACTCATCACATAGTCCCTCAAAACCTACACCACCAAAACACATGCATAGAAACACAAAACACACCCCTACATCCACAGAGGCTCTCAATAAAAATATGCCCAAGCAACAGAGCCCTCCAAAGCAGAAACACACGCAACCTCCACCCCCCCAACACAACCCAAATGACACATAGCCCCACAAACTCAGTATGCCACTCAACCACAGCCCATAAGGCATAACAATGTACCCAACACTCTAGTCATAGGTGAATCTATAATCAGGCACACTGATGTTCCACTCACCAGGCTAAACAAGGAGAAAGTTACTGTCAGCTGCCTGTTAGGTGCCAGGATCCATCACATAACGCATGCACTCAGGTCACTCCACAGCAAGTACAAATATGACTCTGTCATTATCCATGTTGGTGTGAATGACCTGAGATGTACCTCCCTGGACTACATGAAAAGAGACTTAGAGAAGCTCTCCGATCTTGTATCCCAGGCAGGTATGACCCTAGCCCTGAGTAGCATCCTGCCATCACCCAGAATGATACCACAGTACAAGGACAAAATGATTGACTTCAACAATTGGATAAGCTTCTGGTGTCATTCTAAGGGAATCCAGTATCTGTCTGCCTGGGATGACATGATCAACAAACCACAATGCTTTGCCAGAGATGGCCTGCACCTGTCACCCTTGGGATTCCGGATACTGGCTAAGGCTCTTGCCATCCCTATAGTGCCTTTTTTAGGCAAGGTTCAAATGACAAATTCACCACCGTAACAGGTACAAGCAAGCAAAATCTGGCAGTAGTGTTACTTAATGCTAGAAGTCTAAACCTCAAAATGCACTCACTCAAGGCACTCCTTAAAATAGAGAACATCGACATCTGTGCAGTGCCAGAGACCTGGTTCAAGGCTCCAGAGAGCACCCCTGCATTACCAGGCTATAATTCATACCACACCTTTCAGCCACCTAACCTGGACCGAAACACTAAAGGCGGAGGCGTGTCCATATTTATTAAGGATACTCACACCTCCAGGCTAGTTGCTCAGCATAATGCATTCGAGATTATCCAAGGGCAACTAACTCTGGGGAAGACTGCAATCCAAATTGTAGCTTGCTACAGATCCCCCACCATGCCCCAGGATTCCCACTTCTCATTTCTAGATACACTGGAAAATATTAGGGTAGAACCCAACATCCTAATAATGGGTGATTTAAACTACCCCACCATTAACTGGGAAAACTACTCATGTATCAACTCTTTTGCTCATCGTTTTCTGGAGTTCATAAATTCCAATGCCATAGATCAACTTATCCACACCCCCATCAGGGGCAGCAATATCCTAGACCTGGTCATTACCAACATGGGTAACTGGTGTTCCACATCAAAGGTCAATTCCTCATTGGTCAGATCCAACAACAAGCTAATCACCCCAGACATCCACATCCCATCCCCACCCCCCCATTAGGGGAAACTACCGTAAAGAATTTCTCCAAAGCCAACTTCACGTTTCTTAAGACAGCAGTGGCAAACTTCACAACACCCATGCAGACAGACAACAGAGGTACAACTGCTGAATCTTATACAATTGCACTTTACAAGCACTTACACGAGTGCATGGATCTTGCTATCCCTAACATAACTAAGATGCTATCCTCCAAAAAATTAAGTCAATCTGGTAGTCCTCTGCCATAAACAAACTCTGCAACAGAAGAAAGAAACTGTTGCAAAAAAGAGTAAAATCCCATGATTGGAGGAACTCCCTGGTCAGCCTCAGTAAGAAGCTGAGATCCCTCATAAAATCCTCCAAAGCTAGTTACAAAAACAAAACTGCCACTGATTCTAAAGACAACCACAAAGCATTCTATAGCTATGTCAAGAATCTTAATGGCAACACTCAGATCTGCTCTGAGTTACAGCACAATGGCACTAAATATACAGAACCAACTGATATTGTCAACATCCTGGCAGATAGGTTCAGTGTTAACTTTACCCCCCTCTCACCCCCTAAAGGGCTCATCTCTATACCGGAAGAATGCAAAGTTCCTGCAATCACAACTGCACACTCTCCAAAGCCAAGAACACAGCATCCATGGGACCTGACAACATGCCAGGCTGTGTTCTAAATAAACTACAGAGTGAACTGGCACCCCACCTAAGTACCATGTTCAATCATAGCCTCACCTCAGGCTTCATGCCCACTAAATGGTGCTCAGCGATGGTTATCCCACTCCACAAAGGGGGAGCCACCACAGACCCCGGGAACTACCACACCATTAGCCTGATGAGCCTGGTCTGCAAGGCCATGGAACGAATCATCATAGAACTTATAAACAAAAACACCGGTAATCTCCAAACTCTGGACCCCACCCAGTTCGGGTTTGTAAAAGGTAGATCATGTCTCCTAAACCTGATAGACTTCTTTGAAGCAGTCACCAAAGCCATAGATGAGGGTACGGTGATTCACACAGCCTATCTAGATCTTGCCAAGGCTTTCAACACCATCCCCTACTCTGGAATTATAGATAAACTCACTAAACTAGGTATAAATCCCTATGTCACAAGATGGGTTGCCAACTGGCTCACTGACAGTACCCACACTGTGAAAGTAGCAGACTCCAAATCTGACTTCAAACCAGTGACAAGTGGAGTACCACAGGGTTCAGTCCTGGGTTCTCTCCTGTTTGGTTTCTACTTCTCGGAAGTACAGGCTAACGCAGAAGGTCTTTGGCTAACGAAGTTTGCAGATGACTGCAAACTAGGAGCAATAATTGAAACTCCTAACGATGTGGACATCCTACAAAAGGGCCTCACTGAGGCAGATGCCTGGTGTCAAAGCCATGGTCTCAAGCTCAATGCCAAAAAGTGAATTGTCATCCCCTTTGGTAAAAAGTCTGCACCCATGAACTACCACATAGGAGGTAGTAAACTTAACACTGAAAGTGTGATAAGAGACCTTGGGACCCAGGTGGACAGTAGTAACTCCTTTGATAATCACATCGCCACAGTGCTCAGGAAATCCTTGTACATGGCACACCTCATTACAAACGGTTTCTCATCCAGGAAAAAAGAGGTCATTGTTCCCCTCTGCTCGTCACTCATTAGACCCGTTATAGAATACAATGCCCCTTTTGGTATGTACCTCACAAGACATCTACAACATCTGGAAAGACCATAGAAATACCTCACAAAGAGGATTACTGGCCTCAAACAAATGCCCTATGCAGACCTTCTCAAAAATCTCTAGGTTTACTCCGTTACATATCGCCTACTCAGAGGCGATCTCTGCCTAACATACAAAGCCATGTCAAACCCAGAGCTGTTGGACATGCTCCACTTAAACAAATCCCAATCCCTCCGAGCTACACACTCTAGGGACTTAAACCTTGTCACCACAATAAACAGAACATGCCGGAGGGATAGATTCCTGTCCCAGAGACTTCCCATACTCTGGAATAAACTACCTATCTATATCAAACAAAGCTCCTCATTAGCACTCTTCAAGAAAAATCTTGATGATTGGATGGGAAATAGGAAATTCACCCTGGGGATCACTTCTGTGGCTCTGCTCGACAAGGGCACAGGAAAATAATTTTCTTGGGTGGCGAAAGCCAGGGAACCTTTGGCTAGGCTTATATAGGCCCTAGGGCCGATAGCCTTGTACCTCCCTATGAACCTACGAAGAAATGGTAAAAACCAGTAAATGAGTGACATTTTTAACAGGAGACATTTGTAAAACGAAAGAAAGTAAAGATGAAGGTACTAGAGTATGAAAAGGACAAATGACGTTTGTCAGTGACAGAACATCGTGTAAATTTGATAAAAATTGTGGGTAGTCTTTAAAGAGAAGTAAATAAATAGTTGCTTATCTATGTTTGCTGAGGTAGTTTTGTCTTTTTCATCAAGCTAATTTATTTGTATCATAAATGGGTATTTTTAATGGACAGAGATCAACTCTCACTTTAATTCAACCCCTAACAAATAACCCAAACATTCTTATAGGTAGCAGTATTATTAACCCTCACCACTTTCCTCTTCTTAAGAAATGTTTGGGATGGGATATTTTGCATCCACAATTTGGGTCCATTAGTAAAATCATGGAAGTGTCCAACTTACCTTGTGGTGACAGCTTTACAGTAAACATTATGTGGAGAATGCTAAAATCTAAATTTTCTATTTCAGATAATGTTGGCCAGAAACGTACTTATCTTCAATTCCACATAAATGCAATACTCCCATCCCAAATCTCTAACCGAGGCATATTCTGTAGGCACAAAATTAAAATTTAGTATAGGCGCATCCCATTTTTTTCTGATTGAGCTATTCAAAATAACATTTTACAAAGCAAAGTCATTTGGCAAGATGTATGGTCACTATTACAATTCCTTATATCATACAATTGACACATTCTAAAAGAAGTTACTTATTTTCCTGATGTTTCACCTTTTTGTGTAGTTTGTAATATCACTTATGCAGACATGCATGTATATATGTTTCTGTTCTGCTCCTATGTGCATAACCTTTGTTCAAATATTAATACTAAGCTTTACAAAACATTAAATTTAATTCAGTTTCACCAAACTTTGCAGTTCACAACACCTCAATATACATACACGTTATTAGAAACAGTCATTTTAAAGATACTGTTATTATTATTTTTTTTTTATTTTAATTTCTGTTTGCTAAACTACTCTATATCTACCCAGTGAGATATGTTGAATGATTTATCCTTTAAATATTTTTTCTGAACTTGCTACAAAATATCTTAGAGATTTAACATTTTTAGCAAAATTCCACAGACAGTGTATAAACTCACATAACACTGCAGAAAATGTTTGCTTTAATTTTTTTCTGATTAATAATCTTTTTCAGAATGATTCCCATCCCTGATACTGATTTGTTTAGAACTTAACGCTCATCTGCAATTTCATTAGATGTAGCACTGTTTCATACTGTGTTGCATTGTCAATATCCTGGTGTTTCCAATGGACTACATTTATTTAGTTATTGATGTATCATTACACATTTTTACATGCAATTCATTGTTTACTTTATGTACATTGTGCTAAGGGCAGTGGTTCCCAAACTTTTATGGGTCGAGACCCACTTTCAAAAATGGTAATTTTTTTGCGACCCACTACTTGCATCTGCGTGCGTGCATGTGAAGCACGCATGATCCTCCTTAAAGGAGACGATGCAGCCACCACGGAGTGTTTTTTCAGGATTTAAAGGGACCATGTAAACTATTCTCATTCTTAAATTATTGACAGAGCCAGATCGTGGTCAAATGGGGCCCTAGGCATCGTAATAGATTGGGGCCCACCCAGAGCAGCTCCTCCTGCAGCAGCCCCCTCCTCAGCCATACCAGTATTCCATTACTTGGCTATTTCTCCCCAGTTAATATGAGCACTGCTAAAACCTATCAGTGTGCATATTGTTTTCTTATTTACTTCTACAATGATTACAGATGTTGAAATAAAATGCACAAACACTGACGGACATTTGTTAAACAAACAATACAGTCTCACAATGAAAACAGACTTAGCATAAACAGTAAACTTCTCTGCCATTGATACTCTACATTTATTGAAACAGCATTAAAACCCACATTCAAATAAAACACATCTGGCCAGTGGAGAATTAAGTTTACCTTTGGGCTATTTTGAAACCATAGGCTCCTTCCACACCTTTTTAGGACCATGCATAGATGCATGTGTTCTTTGACTCACCTTCCTGGTTGTATTAAATTATATTCCTTGTATAATACAGCACCACTTGTAAGAGTGTGTTTTAAATGTGTAGTTTTGTACAGTTTTCCAGTAAGCAATGAAACAAAATTTATGACCCAATAATGGCAAAACTGTCCACTTCAGAACATTGTTACCATAAATGGCCATGGACTTCTTTCATTACAATCTACCAGTATCAGCCAATAAGCACAATTTCTGTAGAAGTAAAATTCATCCGAATAATTCCACATTAAAGAGATGCTACTGGCAAACAACTTTATATTTCAGTGTTTCAGCTACAAATTCATTGCATGCTGCCCTTGAAGAATTAATTGCCTATGCTACGTTAAAGAAAACTGGTAAGTTGTTAAACAATAGGAGATGTCTGAGAAAATGACAACAAGTTCATAGTTACTAGGCATCTAATACAAAGGAGGACGCATTCAGGAATGCAGAACCCCATATTGCCCCTTAAAATACACCAAATAATTAGCAACTAGGGTATTAAATACCATGCCTCACTTCTTAGCACAAGAAATTTGGACAAAGCCTAAAATAATGGGGGGGGGGGGGCAAAGGCTCCAAAATAGGGATAGATTATAAATATTGCACTTATAGACTTAGAACATTGCTAGAATAACAGCCTTTGTCTTAACATTCATTTTCTGAAGGGAATGAAATTTGAAACTCAAATGTATGACATTATTTAGTTATTTTAATCCTCAATGATATTCTAGAAAAACACAAATTTTATGAGCAATAGGCCAAAAATATGAGGCAAAAATCTGGACAGTTGAGAGGTATGCATACCTCTCATCCTCTTAGTTCAAGAAATCTGGACAAAGCCTAAAATAATATGGATACAATGGCCAAAAAAAAAATAGGGATAGATTTTAAATATTGCTCTTTTTACTTAGAAAGTTGCTAGAATAACAAGGTTTGTGTTAGCATGCATTTTCTGAAGGATATGAAGTCTGAAACACATATATATGTCATTATTTAGTGACTTCATTACTCTGTGATTTGCCACAAACTACAAATTTTATGAGAAACAGACCGAAACTATCAGGCTTAATCTGGACAATTCAGAGGTATGTTACCCCCCCCACACACACACACGCACACACACACACACACACACACACACACACACACACACACACACACACACACACACACATGCACTCCTACCTTCTCCCTGCTCTCACACACACATACCTTCTCTTTGCTCTGCTGTTTTCTTTGTACACTGTTAATGTATTCATGTGTTCATGTTATAATAGTTAGTTTTATTTATAAAATATTTAATAAATGATTTTGGCAGAAATAGAGCTGCCATGTCACTCTCTTTAAATAATACATGTCATCCATTCCACTTATTCACTCTTAATTTATGAAAACTTTATTCCTTTGACTACACAGTTATTCAGCTCCTCTTTTCTACATATATGCACATGTTGGTACATCAGTATGGGATTTTAGCAGTCTGTGTTTATATATCCTAAATGCCTGGATGGAATCACTCCTTTATTTGCTGTGTATTATCACTTATCATACTTATTTTTAATTATTCCTTTGTAACACAGTCCTAATCTTAACCAACAAAAATTGCCTCAAAACTCCGCAGGCCAGACAGGCTAGTTTAACCCAACCACTTTATTAAAAAGGTTAAACACTTTCATCTTTATAACCATTATTTGGACTTCATCAGAAGTTCTATTGTTATATCTATGGTTATATGGATGAAAGCACTTAACCTTTTTAATAAAATGGTTGGATTAAAGTACCTTGTTTGTCCTGTAGAGTTTTGAGGCATTTTTTGCTGGTTATTGTTATTTTCTTTTGCCTCTGTTCTGCCTTTTTTTGTGTGTTTTCTGTCCTAATCGTATTTGTATAATCATTGAGTTAGCTGCTCATATACCTGTCTGCTGTACATAACACTTACCACAGGATCAATTATACATTTTCTCGGTTCCTAGTTTGAATACTTAATCTTTGTTCATGTGACAAAACATTCTGTGTATATTTATACCAGTCTCATATTTGTATTACTTATCCTGTTTAGAAATTGTCTATGTCCCCTATCCTTTTTTTATACATATTTGTCTCTGTTTCATTTGCAGATAAGTTTTACACTGAAAATGAACCTTCTCAGTAGGACATTTTTAGTCAACAAATTTAAATAAGTAATAAATGATACATAAATACAGTCAAGCATTGTTTTGTTGTGTAACAAGAAACTCGGTTATAAAGTCTCTTACATGGCTGGTATCTATCTCATGGTTCCTGCTTTAAACTGTAGCAACAAATGTCAGCTGTGAAGATTATGACCCCTCCCCACCTGAATCCGTCCTTGAGAAATATTTTTTTTCCAAATACTGTAAACAGCACATTTTAAACAATTTCTAACTTCTTACTATTTATATTGGGCAGGTTTATCACATAGATTCAGTATGAATTATTTCAATCTTACCCATCAATCTCTGAATCAAATTTATTTAATTTTTTAAAACAATTTTATTGATTTTAATACATTAAAAATTGTAAACAATTGCATAAAATCATAGTAAAAACTGTAACCTGAAAACTTTAACATATATAAATTACATTATATAAATTACGTTTGATATAAAACAAACTAACAGAAATGAACCAACTAAAGTATTTACATAGACATCCATTAATATATTTACAATGGGTTATTGATATCTGATTATAATGCATATTGTCATTATGAAAGAAACAAACTAATGTAATTTGTTATAGAGATCCATTCTTCTTCAACAAGTTTTGCAGATTAACCCACAATTGAAGATTGTATGTTTTTTTGGTTGTCCTTGAGTATATAGTTTTTAATTGCAGTTGGCATACACCATTTAACAGATTCTTGAACTCAGAAAAGGAAGGAGGAGATTCTGAAATCCAATTTTTTGTTATGGTCTTTCTGGCTACTGCCAGTATTGCCCATAATAGTGGATACTTTATTTTTCTGACACATTGTGGAACAGGAGTATTAAATATCACCAGAGATTTATTTAATGTGAAATTGTTTGAATAAAGTGCCTGTAGTAAATTATTTATTTTCCCTCAGAAAGTATTTAAAGTATGGCATTCGTAAAACATATGCGCCCAGTTTATGTCTATATTTGATTTACTTTTATTACAAATATTTTGTGTTTTGTTTATTTTATCCATTAATTGAGGAGTGTAGAATGATCTGTTAATATATCTCCAGGTGTATCATTTCCAATTCAAAGATAAAGTAGTTTTCCCTGCTGATTGTAATATGTTTGCTTTGTCTAAATCGGTAGGAAGATTATTATTGATAGAATAAAAATAGTTCCAGAAGTTCTGCGGACATCTGAAAGTTTATTCCCTTATAGTTCTATAAATAAAAGAAAGTTTGCCAGAATATGTATGCTTATGAAGTAAAATTGAAAATGGTATAGTAGAATACTGGATTCGTGTTTAGTGATTGATGAGATCAATTCTAATTTATTAGCTAGAGTTAGTAATATATCTAGCCACATTGTATTGTATATTTGATATTCCTGTATTATGTATTCAACTGATTTGGCTTTATATCCTGATGTTAGTTGGAAGCAGAACTTAAGATCATCATGCTTAAATATGGTAATTTTATTTATGTCTGAAGACAAAAAAAAGCATTATTTGTATCTGGGGTGTTTATATATAAAATTTTAAAAATTTGTTATAATATTATGAATGTAGCTAGTAGTATGATTGAGATTTATGTTTATAGTGAAATAATCTTTTAGGATCCATAAAAAGGGGTTACTTATTATTTCTAATTTATGTGTAAATGGTCTGGAAATTAGCTGTAGAGCTGATGAAACCCATAACAGTTTCCACTTAGCTGAGCATGTAGTACCTAAAAGTTGAGTAATTGTTTTGATTATTGAGGAAATAGAGTAAAGGTTTAGATCTGGGAATGCTATCCCACCATTGTTCCAACTGTTTTGATGTTGATTAATTGATATTCTTGTTTTTTTTCCCAGACCAAAAGAATTTTAATATTAAAGAATTTAACTTATTAGTACATTTTTTGAAAGGAGTATTTGAATGGATTGTATAATATATAATATTTTGGGTAGAATAATAATTTTAATAATAATTAATCTTTCTTCTGTAGTAAAAGTTATTGTATTCCATTTTAAAAATAGATTTTGAATATTTTCAAAACACTTATTATAATTTAATTGTATTATTGTTTTGATGTTTTTAGCTAGAATTATTCCTAAATAAGTAATTTGATCTGTACTAGTTAACTGCTGAGAGTTATAGTTAGATTTATTTGTAGAAACCAAGTTAGAGAGATCAAACAGCCAGCAAAAGCAAACCCAAAGGGGTATGCAAAAGTATTTTTAATGTATCCAAAGTTTATTAAAACCAAGCAACGTTTTCGTCGCCCTACTCGAGCAACTTCATCAGAATAAAATACAGAACACAGATGTATTCACTTTTAAAATCTCGTACAATGGGTGCCAAAAAGTACTAACCAATCAGTACTGAATCTCATAAATAATACATTAAGTAAGGCACCCCTAGTGAGAACATTAAAAGGTCTTTATAAACCTTTCCTAAAAATTCTATAAAGGAACATAAAGTACAGGCACCACGCAATAAAAAAGTTATACAACTGTGGTACAGCAAGTACTACAGGTGTAAACACAAGTTCCATTCATTGAGTCTGTGTATATGATGTATAGTAAAAAAAAAAACAGAAGCGCTCAATAGTTAAAGGCCAGTTGGTCAGGGCCGCAAGAATGTGTTCTCTTGAAGATGACTTCTTAGAGGAATGTGAACTGTTGAAAAGGATGTTTGTTAACAGAGGGTACCCTAAAAACTTGGTTTATGATTTAATTGTGGAAGTTAAAGACAAACGTAGGCCAGGTATATTTTTTACCTATTTTGAACAACAAGTTGGTTAAAAACAACCTGCATATGGTTGTGACCAATGTTGCTAATGATTTAGCTATAGGGAACACACAAAATAGCGCCCCTGGTTCTAGTCGTGACCAACCTGTAGTCGTTTATGCTACTACTAGTATCACATTCAAACTAGTTTTATTACTACATTCAACAATGACAGCACTTTGGTCAAATCTATTTTATTTAAAAACTGGTACCTTCTGCATAAAGATAATACACTAATGGAAAAAATTGGCTTTTACCCTGTGATTATTTACAGAAGAGAAGCCAACTTGAAATGTCTTTTGGAAGCAAATAGAATGAGACTAAACAGTAGAACTCCAGGCTGCTTTCCTTGTGGAGCCTGTAAGATGTGTGAATACATCAAAAGTGATAGCACATTTACAATAACTAGTAAAAAATATCAGATTTTACATAAGTTTGATTGCAGTTCTAAGAGTGTTATATATTTAGCTGTTTGTAAAAACTGTCCCGCATTTTACGTGGGAAAAACAGATAGAAAGTTCCGTGATAGGGTTTATGAGCACTCTTATGCAATCATTAAGAACAAAGTTGAAAATGTTTTAGCTAAACATATCAGTTTAAAACCAGATCACTCTTTTCAATTTGCAGCTATTGATCATGTTGCTCATAACATGAGAGGGGGTTCTACTTCCCTCATGTTAGAATGCCACGAATTGGAATGGCAATTATTTTTAAACGCTTTTTCGCATCCAGGTTTAAATGACAATTGCAACATTGCATGTTTTCTCAAATTAAAAAGCTGCTTGAGATAAATAAACAGTGGTCTTTTACTTTATGTACTCTTATTTTATTTTATTAACATACTTTACTAATATATCTTAGATAATTGTGATTTAGTATTTTGGCTTATCTAGTCTGTTTACTTTTTGTTTATTTACTATACATCATATATACAGACACAATGAATGGAACTTGTGTTTACACCTGTAGTACTTGCTGTACCACAGTTGTATAACTTTTTTATTGCGTGGTGCCTGTACTTTATGTTCCTTTATAGAAGTTTTAGGAAAGGTTTATAAAGACCTTTTAATGTTCTCACTAGGGGTGCCTTACTTGATGTATTATTTATGAGATTCAGTACTGATTGGTTAGTACTTTTTGGTGCCCATTGTACAAGATTTTAAAAGTGAATACATCTGTGTTCTGTATTTTATTCTGATGAAGTTGCTCGAGTAGGGCGACGAAAACGTTGCTTGGTTTTAATAAACTTTGGATACGTTAAAAATACTTTTGCATACCCCTTTGGGTTTGCTTTTGCTGGCTGTTTGATCTCTCTAACTTGGTTTCTGCAGTAGTTTTTCGTTTGTACTGGTTAGATTTATTTGTATTTGAGTGTATGGGTAGAATTTTAGTTTTGTTGTCAGATATCTTTTGAAAAGTTGTAATCGAATCAAATAGAGCTGATATTGAAGAATCATTTCCTTTTGTAGGGATGAGAACATCATCTGCGAATAAATGAATTTTGGCTGTTATATCTTTTTCAAGCTCTAAACCCTCTATTTTATTATTATTATTCCTAATATCATTAGCCCACGGTTCCATTATCATTGTAAACAACAATGGTGATAGTGGGCAGCCTTGCTTGGTACCTTTTATGATTATTATTCCTAATATCATTAGCCCACGGTTCCATTATCATTGTATCATGGTTCCATTATCATTGCAAACAACAATGGAGAGTTCCATTATCATTGTAAACAATGGAGATAGTGAGCAGCCTTGCTTGGTACCTTTTATGATTATTATTCCTAATATCATTAGCCCATGGTTCCATTATCATTGTAAACAATGGAGATAGTGGGCAGCCTTGCTTGGTACCTTTTATGATTATTATTCCTAATATTGTTAGCCCATGGTTCCATTATCATTGTAAACAACAATGGAGATAGTGGGCAGCCTTGCATGGTACCTTTTATGATTATTATTCCTAATATCGTTAGCCCACTGTTCCATTATCATTGTAAACAACAATGGAGATAGTGGGCAGCCTTGCTTGGTACCTTTTATGATTATTATTCCTAATATTGTTAGCCCACGGTTCCATTATCATTGTAAACAACAATGGAGATAGTGGGCAGCCTTGCTTGGCACCTTTTATGATTATTATTCCTAATATCGTTAGCCCACGGTTCCATTATCATTGTAAACAACAATGGAGATAGTGGGTAGCCTTGCTTGGTACCTTTTATGATTATTATTCCTAATATTTATGATTATTCCTAATATCGTTAGCCCATGGTTCCATTATCATTGTAAACAACAATGGAGATAGTGGGCAGCCTTGCTTGGTACCTTTTATGATTATTATTCCAAATATTGTTAGCCCACGGTTCCATTATCATTGTAAACAATGGAGATAGTGGGCAGCCTTGCTTGGTACCTTTTATGATTATTATTCCTAATATCATTAGCCCACAGTTCCATTATCATTGTAAACAATGGAGATAGTGGGCAGCCTTGCTTGGTACCGTTTATGATTATTATTCCTAATATCATTAGCCCACAGATCCATTATCATTGTAAACAACAATGGAGATAGTGGGCAGCCTTGCTTGGTACCTTTTATGATTATTATTCCTAATATTGTTAGCCCACAGTTCCATTATCATTGTAAACAACAATGGAGATAGTGGGCAGCCTTGCTTGGTACCTTTTATGATTATTCCTAATATCGTTATCCCACGGTTCCATTATCATTGTAAACAGCAATGGAGATAGTGGGCAGCCTTGCTTGGTACCTTTTATGATTATTATTCCTAATATCATTAGCCCACGGTTCCATTATCATTGTAAACAACAATGGAGATAGTGGGCAGCCTTGCTTGGTACCTTTTATGATTATTCCTAATATCGTTAGCCCACGGTTCCATTATCATTGTAAACAACAATGGAGATAGTGGGCAGCCTTGCTTGGTACCTTTTATGATTATTCCTAATATCGTTAGCCCACGGTTCCATTATCATTGTAAACAACAATGGAGATAGTGGGCAGCCTTGCTTGGTACCTTTTATGATTATTATTCCTAATATCATTAGCCCACGGTTCCATTATCATTGTAAACAACAATGTAGATAGTGGGCAGCCTTGCTTGGTACCTTTTATGATTATTATTCCTAATATCATTAGCCCATGGTTCCATTATCATTGTAAACAATGGAGATAGTGAGATAGTGGGCAGCCTTGGTACCTTTTTTTTGAAACAATGGAGATAGTGGGCAAGCTTGCTTGGTACCTTTTGATTATTATTCCTAATATGTATATTACGGTTCAGCCTTGCTTGGTACCTTTTATGATTATTATTCTCCTATCATTAGCCCATCCACCCATTATTATCATTAACAATTGATTATTATTCCTAGTTCCATTATCATTGTAAACAACAATGGAGATAGTGGGCAGCCTTGCTTGGTACCTTTTATGATTATTATTCCTAATATCATTAGCCCATGGTTCCATTATCATTGTAAACAACAATGGAGATAGTGGGCGGCCTTGCTTGGTACCTTTTATGATTATTATTCCTAATATCGTTAGCCCATGGTTCCATTATCATTGTAAACAATGGAGATAGTGGGCAGCCTTGCTTGGTACCTTTTATGATTATTATTCCTAATATCATTAGCCCACGGTCCCATTATCATTGTAAACAACAATGGAGATAGTGGGCAGCCTTGCTTGGTACCTTTTATGATTATTATTCCTAATATTGTTAGCCCATGGTTCCATTATCATTGTAAACAATGGAGATAGTGGGCACCGTTGCTTGGTACCTTTTATGATTATTATTCCTAATATCGTTAGCCCACGGTTCCATTATCATTGTAAACAATGGAGATAGTGGGCAGCCTTGCCTGGTACCTTTTATGATTATTATTCCTAATATCATTAGCCCACGGTTCCATTATCATTGTAAACAACAATGGAGATAGTGGGCAGCCTTGCTTGGTACCTTTTATGATTATTATTCCTAATATCATTAGCCCACGGTTCCATTATCATTGTAAACAACAATGGAGATAGTGGGCAGCCTTGCTTGGTACCTTTTATTTTTATTATTCCTAATAACATTAGCCCATGGTTCCATTATCATTGTAAACAACAATGGAGATAGTGCGCAGCCTTGCTTGGTACCTTTTATGATTATTGTTCCTAATGTTATTAGCCCATGGTTCCATTATCATTGTAAACAACAATGGAGATAGTGGGCAGCCTTGCTTGGTACCTTTTATGATTATTATTCCTAATATCATTAGCCCACAGTTCTGTTATCATTGTAAATAACAATGGAGATAGTGGGCAGCCTTGCTTGGTACCTTTTATGATAGGAAATTTATTTGAAGTATATGAACCTAATTTGATAAATGCAAAAGTAGCATCATATTGGTGTTTTAGTAGATTAATAAAATTGTATGAAAAATTTAAACACTCCAATAATGTGAACAAGTAATCCCAATTAATTGAGTCAAAAGTGGCGTTTATGTCCAAACTAATTAAAGTTAGGTTCTTTTTTTTTCTTTTGTGAGAAGTCAATAAGGGCTATTGTTCATTTTATATTATCATGAGTGTTTCTCTTGATTACAAAACCTGTCTGAGCCTCACCAATTAATTGGGGTAAAAACTTTTTTAGTCTTTCAGTGAATATGTTCATAAACATTGTGTAGTCAGTATTTAATAAAGAAATAGATCTGTAAGAGGAACAATATTTAGGGTCCTTGTTATGTTTTAAGATGGGTGAAATGAATGTATATTTCCATGAGGGAGGTATTATGAAGTTGTTTTGAGCTGTACTATATAGTTTATGGAGTAATAAAATAGCTGATTTGGGTATATTTCTGGTATGATACCATCATTTCCAGGTGCCTTATTTTGCTTGAGCTTATTGATTTGAGTTTGTATGTCGGCTAGGGTAATTTGTTTATCAATAAGTTCTATTTGCTGTTTATTAAGTTTATTATGAAGATTTTTATTAATAAAATGCTTAATGTTGTCTTTACTTTCCATATTATGTATATCTTGGTTAATTGTATGAAAGTGACTTTTAAATTCTTCTGTTATATCTTGTATATTGTATACTTCTTTCTTTTTCTTCAGGTAATATATTTCTTTAATATAGTTATGTTTATTCATTCTTTTAGTTTTATTCTTGAGATTAGTTAAGTGTTTAGGGTTTAGTGAATAAGCAAGGAATTTATATTTTTCGAATGTAATCATTGTCTTATGATGTAGTATGTTTCTATATTCTTTGTCTAATTTGCTTATTCCCTCTCTAATGTTTCTAGAAGAAAGATTGCCTCTATTTTTGAGATGCAATAAATCAAGCTTGTTCTGTAATGTTTCCATATCTTTATCCCATGTTTTCCTTTTATTGTAATACCATTTGTTAATTTGTCCATATAGGTAAGCTTTTAGTACATCCCAAACATATATGTCATGAGCATTAGATGCTGAATTTATATCTATAAAATTTTGTATTTCTTCTTTTAAAAATGACTGAAAATCTTTAAGTTGGGTAAGATATGCAGGTATTTGTTTTATTTGTGCATTAGGGATGTTGTTGATATTTAATTCAAATATAATGGAATTATGATTCAAGATTGGACAAGAAATGAGTTTGCTGTTATTTAAGTCATTTATAATTTGTGTGGAGAATAGTATTCTATCAATTCTGGAATATGATTTGTGTCTATCGGAACAGAATGTGTATTTTAGAGAGCTATGATCAGTGAAGTCAAAAATATCTTTGAGCAGGTAGGAGTCTATAAATTTTATTAATTGTTTTGCTTGAGGGGTAATTTTTCTATTTGCTAAAGTGGTTGTATCTTTTAAATCTAGAATACAATTAAAGTCCCCTGCCATGATAATATTTCCCTCAGACTGAGATATTATTTGAGATAAAAGTTGTTTGATAGTATTAGTACCTATTCCCGGTAGCCAGTAGTTATTTATTATTGTATATATTTTTTATTTATTTCAATAATGGCTAAACATAGCAATCCTTTACTATCTTGATATGTTTTAATTATTCTTAGTAAAGGAAGTGATTTGTCCCATAAAATTGCAACCCCCCCTTTCTTTTTTGTATATACTGAGCTTGCGATGATTGTATATTTATTTGTGTTCAAGAACTTAATATTATCTCCTATTAAATGAGTTTCCTGTAAAAAAAATAAGTTTGGTCTATGTAGGGCTAGATATTTAAACAAACTGCCTCTTTTGATGGGGTTATTTAGACCATTTATATTAATCGATAAGTATTTTAATATAGTCATGTTATACAGGTACTGGTATATGATTAATTAATAACATATCAATATAAAATGTGTAATTTGAGAATCTCTTTCTAACCATAAACGTGTTCATTCTGCAAATACTATACATTGATTCATAGTGGGAAACACATATATCATGAGCACTGTAACTTATAGTTCTATTTGGATAGATATGGATGTCAAAAGAAACTGTTTTTTAACAATGAACATATAATACAGATTATAAAAACACAATTTAGCTCCCCGCCTGGAGTTATAAACTCCCTGTCTCAATGACATTTGCCACTGAGATCGAACCTTTAACCTGTAGCAACAGAACGCAGCTACCACCAGTAATATGTATTAAGTAATAGTGATTAGATATAAAACTAGTGATTATTTTAACTTAAATCTATTAAAATTTAACTAGATATATTTCATCTGATTTGTTTGTTTGTATCTTTCAGCTTTTCCCGGTTAGGGGTTGCCACAGCAGAACTCCGGTCTGCTAATGATTGGCAGTAGATTTTTCCGTGTCGAGTTGCCAGCCCTGATGCACAGCCTTCAACGAAGGTATGCCCATTCATGCATGTCTCCACACAGAAGATGCTCTAGCTGAGAATCGAACAGGACAGCATCTTACTGTGAGGCGACAATGCTACCGCAGCACCACCACCATATGTTAATCACGAAAATTAAATACAATTTAAATTATTGTGTATGTGTAAAACACAGAAAAAAGTATTAGCTAGTCTCTAATATAAAATATCATAAGGATAGTATATAACTATCCATTTGACTAATTACTATTTAACCGCTTTTAACTTAGTATAATATGATATTAATATCTATCAATAGTTATTAAACAATTTCGTATTAATAATTTTCTTCAAACAAGGATATATACAGTCAGAAACAGATTTCTTAGCTCTATTATGTTAACAGAAGTATTGTAAGTTATCAAATATACATTCATTAATCACGTTTTGTTTCCTTTCTCACAAATATACATATGTATGCGATATAGAAGATGGAGAGATATTTGTCTAAATCATTCAAATGAATCTCTTAAAATTCCTCTCAATGTAACACATATTGTCTTATATAGAAATGTAATATTCTACTAAAAACAATAAACAAGTGAAAATATAGCAGTAAGCAGTCCAGAATTGCCCTGCCCCAGTGTTCTCACCATAGTAATCCAATAAAGAATACAGATTCACATTTCATCCTTTGAGAGAAGTGGACAAACTAGTCTTACAAATCTTGGAAAAATGTACTAATAAGTATAATACTGTCCACACATATTCAAGTTTTAAGTAACACAAAAGTGAGTCCCACAAATCACTTTATGTTCATCTGTCCATGTATACCATAACACAAGCATCAAGAGGTCAGCTCTCATTAACTAATAAATAATTTTTATGTAAATAAGTCTAGTATATCTAAAATAAACCTTTAAAATAGGATCCAGGTGACAAGTATACTTTGCAGAAGGAATACTACCCTTAGAGATAAAAAGGACACTTACATAACTGCATTTTCCAAAAACACAGATGCTTAACAGATGAATGGATTGATGAGTGGATGTAGGCAAAAACCTCTAGGTATTGGTGCAGATAAAAAAAAAATTCTTAAAAAATAGAAAATATTTAGATTAGTGAATGCTATATATAAAATGAAGTGTGCAATGAGGAACCTTACTAACAGCATCTATTATCTCTGCTTTGATGATGTACAGTTGGCTTCTTGCTGGACATTAGCATTTTATTTTATCTACTAACAGTAAAATAGCCCAAGTCTCACTGACCCTAATGGATGTTTTGGAATGTTGTCTAGACTTCCCTGCATTGATTTACAATTTACAATCCCTCTAAAGTCTGTGTAAAGGCATAAAGGTATTATAAACAGGTATGGTTATTGTCTCAGAAATGTATGATTCACCAGAAAACAATAGGCATTCATAAGCTAAACATGTATTACCAAATCCACTGTTCTACTTTAATAAAGTTCTTTTATGTGTCAATATGAAACTTCAGTTGGCTGATCACACCTGAATGTAGCTTTACAGGAAAATCCTGATGAAGTACAGCCTAGCACTCAGCATTCCCCTCGGGCCTCTGTGTTAAATATTGTTTTACTCTCTGCTTTTCTGTGTTAAATATTGTTTTACTCTCTGCTTCAGAGTTTATATCTGCTCTTTTCAGGCATCTGCACACACTGTACACAAATCCCGCCAATCAAAATATTCACATAGGCAAAGAAGTCGTACAGCTGCTTTGGATGAATTGACAAGCAATATCACAATTACTTAAAAATGGAACAATGTAGTATAAGCAGTTTTAAGAGTCTAACAGAAAGAAAATGAAAAACACCTTCTGCAATTATTGTTCTTCTTTACGTTGCTTCTCCTACATACCACGGGCTATGCCCTGGGAGAGCTCACCCCCCAGTGTCATGTATGTGAAAGTATTATTTCAGTGATTCCCACCATAATGGTATTATTTCCCGTAGCTCTTACTTCTTTGCTGAAGAATTCTGGATATACTGAAAATAATGGGAAGTGTCCAATCAGGATCAATGTGTAGCGATTACTTATACCTCGCTTAAACGTTAATCAAATCAGGATCACTGTGTAGCGATTACTTATACTTTACTTAAACGTTAATATAGCCACAGGTTTGAGTCATTACAGATTTATTTGGCAATAAGTGCAAAACTGTACTGTCTAACATTATTGATTTGTTTTGTCTGTGATTTATGAGAAAAATCAGGGACAGCGTAAAAGATGTAAGACAAAATTTAGATACATTTTGCAAAATCAGGTGCAGTCGATAGGTATTGTTTTCTGTATAAATCTTAACTTCTCTGTATACCTCTTAGCATCTTTGCTCATGAAATCTAGTCATAGCAAAAACAATGGGAATAAAATTAGGGAAAATATTTAAATATAACTCTAATTAAGTTACACAAGTTAATAAAGCACCACGGTTTGCATCAGCATACAGTTTCTAAGCTGTAAGAAGTATGAAACACTAATGTCCAGCTTCACAGACTTCTCCGAAATCCGCAGTGATTTACCAATAAATCAAAAAACATTATAAGGGATGGGGAACTGAGAAAAAGCCAGGATTCTGTAAAAGAAGGTATGAAAGTCAGGAATTTAATCCACAAGCAAACATTTTTGTGTGAGAGAATGTGTTTCAGGCAGTGGGGAAAAACTGATAAAATAAACTGGAGCAGAAGTGGAAAAATTGTTCATTTATGTGGTTTATATAGTAGTACTTTTATAAATTTTAAGTAGAACACTATAAAATAAGAAACTCAGTTCTGTAAAAGCAGTAACTCATATGCACACTTGCTCACACTCACCCACACTCTTGTAAACCCATACACACTTGAACTCAAACACACACAGACTGTGAAGTTAAGATTTGTCCCTTTTCTCTACAAGATATTGCATTACTTATTTTCTATCATATACGTTGTAAACACACTTTGTGCTCATAGCATAAAAGTTGCAAGCTTATAAATTACTCATAAAACAGCAGACTACATTGCAGCTGAATGTTGCCCTCTCAAGAATCATATTATGTACGATGACAAGGAATACACAAATCAGTCACTTCTCTGCTTCTGCCGAGCTTTCCACTTCCTGTATGTGCTTGTCCATTAGCGCTGACATCATCTGGGTGCTTCGCACATCCGAGAATGTGAGAAAAAGTTAAGGAGAAGATTTCTTAGCTGGTAACAGGGTCCGGGAATGGCTGAAGCTTGCGAATGATCGTCACAAGGTAATTATTGAGTGAAATAGCTTCTTATATGTAATCCGCGGGAAAATCAGTTTAAAATGTTAACAAGCCTTTTTTTTTTCTTCCTCTGCTCTTCTCTTTACAGAAAACTGACAGTATGAGCCTCAAGAGCCCAAACCAAGCAGATTACATTGTGTAAAACATGTATGACCAATTCCATAGAACAAGTTAATCAATGCATTGGAAATGATATTAAGAATAATCTACACAGATCTGAACCATAGTCATAACACTTCTTTTTAAATTTTTAGACCCAAAAAAAAACACATACAGATAGCACTTCCCAAACACATACAGATAGCATTTCCCAAATATATGCTTGTCTATTAAAAGCCATGACAAATGTCCTATCTTAGATTTATATCTGTAAAAGACACTATACATAGGGGGTTAGTTAATTATACATAACATGTTTTGTCTTGATGTTATTAATGTATTAGAGATGTTTTATAAAAGCTGTTATATGAATATTTAACTGTATTTTGGCTATATCATGTTAAATAATATATTAAGACCCATAATAATTAAGTTATTACTATATTTTGGGAAAATACCATACTATTATGATTTATACTATAAGGGTAGTAGTGATTGCTAATAGCAGATGAATAATAATGTTTATCAGTGAGAAAGAGAAGTTATATGCAGTAATATAATGATTAATATTAAAATTTTGAAATAGATGTACACCTTATATATGCTTAACATAATAGATGGAAAGATGAGCTTACCTGGGAAATAGATTAGAACTGTATAGATTTGCTAACAGTTTAAAGTCCAAAACAACAAGACATTGTATTAGAACAAAATGTCTTATGTTCATTAACTTTTCAGTCTCTTTTGTTTTTCATTAGTTTCCATGTGGAATTAGATGCTATTCTTTTAAGAGATGAATTAGCCCATTCCATTTCTTCTAAATGTTCCAATATTTTATGATTTTTAACAAAGGACAGTGCAGAATCCAGATCATCAAACATCTTGAGACCCTGTGGAAGGAAGACTTTCAACCTCGCAGGGAACAAAAGGTGAGTCTTTATTTGTATTTTCTTTAGTTCTTTAATCAGTGGTAAAAATACTTTCCTCTTGGTAATGACCTGTGTAGTGTAGTCATTGTCAAAACGTATTATTGAATCATTGTATTTTAGTGGAGACTTAGACCAAGCTGTCTTTAATACCAACTCTTTATCCGATGAAGACAAGAATTTAACAATAACTGATCTGGGTTGCTTTCTGTTAGTGCTGTTTACTGCAGTTAGTGCTCGGTGTGCTCTTTCCATTCAAAATGACAAAGCTTCTGGTAAGTCAAGTGTTTTAGGATATCCAGGTGTTAAGGAAAGTAGCCATGTTATTGCCATCAATATTTTCAGGAAGTCCAAAAATCCTTAGATTGTTTCGACGGGATCTGTTTTCAAGATCATCCAACTTGCTTTGTAACAAAGTATTTTGTTTAAGTAGAAACTCAGTGTTGTTTTCATTCGCCAGAATTCTGTCATCCATGTCATTTAAAGGATTCCTCTATACTAGATATTTGGATTTTCTGTAGCTTCAAATCATCATGTAGTAGTTGCATTTGTTTAGTGGCTTTTTCTTTAAAGCTGTCTATTTTTGAGTCAGTTTTGTCAATTTTTGTAGTTAAGTCATGAATGTTGGATATTAGAGTTTGTAAGTCTCTTTTCATACTGGAGTCCTGACTGCCTGTCTTAGAGTGACTCACGTTGGAATTCTCTTCAGATGAATTGTGATTTTTCCAAGTAGATTTTTGACTGGAAAATGTGTCCACTTTGTTTTTTTTTTTTTTAATTTTCTTGTAAAAGAAGTTTAGATCTAAGATACTGTATAGAAAAAAATCCAAGTTTTCTTGTTTAAAGGACAAAAATCCAGTTAAGAAAATTATCTTCAGTGGAGCTGCTGAATTCTGCTGCTACACAGTACTCATGCTAGCCACACCCCCGCCAATCAAATTTAATTTTTGACAGTCTGTAATATTATACAACCTTTATGTACCAGGCTATATAAAAAAAAAAAAAAACAGGTTTAGCACATAGATTTAATATGCATCGACTCTGTTTCACTTCTCAGTCCTTGAATCAAGTTTCATTTTAATACTGTACAGCTTTTGTTTGCCAGGCTCTGAATTCTGCACTGAAATCAAACTTTTGCAAAGAATTTTAAATGTTCTGTTTTTTAATTCCTCTTTCATAATTCTCTTTTTACCAACACCTCACACTGTGCTCCTATGTTCTTCATCTGAGCTGTCGGTATTGTGCAACAAATGTAATAGAGATATGATTTATTTTCATATGGGACACTGAAAATATTTTTGTGGCTTCCAAATGAAATTGTGTCTTCAGCTGTGGCCAGCAGTATTGAACTCTCCTGCTCATGGATTCTGCCACGCTGATTCATAAAGTCTGGCAGATACCAGAATGCTGATCGTGATGCAGAGCACTTGAAATGTGCCATGGTATGTGAACGCACACAGCCTAGTTTCCATGCAGTAGATTACAACTAGCAGTTTACAAAATCATATTCCAAAACAGTCCACTTATGCTGTACTAATGATGCCATAAGAAGGCTGAAACATGCATGTCCACAACTAGTGGGGTTTGGCTTTATTGGCCTGAATTTGTCCATAAAGAGCCTTAAAATGAGAAAAAAAAAAACAAGTTATGGGCATTCAGAATTGTCATATAGCTAAAACACCCGATGTCCTTAAAGGGTCATTTGCATATATCTCGCGTTGCCTCTAATACAAGAGGTTTAAGGAATTGCACAGTGGGAAGTCTAGACTTGCTAGATTTTTCTTTTAGTTTTTATTGATTAGGAACCAAACAAGTGGAACAACCAAATGAATAAAAGCAAAAAAACACTTTGTGCAACAAAGTAACAAGTTGAGCGCTTTCATTCTTTAGTTCTACAAGAATTTCATAATCTTTTTTTTACAACTAGAAGTCTGATGCAGTGTGACTACAAGCATTCTTACACTTTTAGAAAATAACATTCTTAGCTACAAATTTCTACTTCACAGTACATGTAGCTGTGCCTTTTCTGTGAAACAGGCTCAGCTTTCCAGCCTTCACAAGTTAACAGCAGTTTCTTGAAGCAGCTATGTCTTTTAGTAGACGTATCATGACACCCTTGTGTGTACGCCTCTGCATAAGTCGATGTGATATACCTGTATAAGAGTCCATGTGCTTTGTAAATACCTGTACAGCCTCATTATCCCACACTTAAGTTTTCAGGACCCTGAAGGTGGACAGATTCAGGCTTTTCATGAAATCTGACATACACAATCTATGAGATCATCTGCATTGCAGTCCATCAGTTTATTTCTCACTACTGCAGAATTCCCAGATAGCAACACAAACAGGAAGTATATTCTTCCATTTCAATACTTTCTTTGGGCATGCACAGGTTCAAAACATAAACCAGAATGTGTACAGACACTCTCTGGTACCTGCTTTCAGAACCACTAGCATTAATAGTCTCAACAAATGTCCTAACAGTTAATGTCAAACCCTCCTCCTGGGATGTAAAAAAATAGATATGGTTATGATGTGATGCAGGACTTACCCATTCATGTTTGTGGTTGCGATGTACAAGAACACTCCCATACCATATCTGGAAAATGTTTTTATGGGTATATGAAAATGGTGGTTTTCTGACACAAGGTATAACACCAGCACAGAGCAATGTAGACAATGACCATCTGCAGCTGGCCAGGGGTACTCAGATGTCATTTGCAGTGATCACACTTGAAGATGTTCAAAGATGGCAGCACGTCTTGGTCAGGGTGCAGTGTTGCTTCACTTCTGCATGCGACATCATTAAACTATAAAATGACTTCATCAAGGTGTCTAATTGGAAGAGATTTGTCCTTTTGACATCTAATGTACACACATATGTTAATATAATCTAAGTAAGCAATAAGAGATGAAGGAATGTACTTGTCACAGCTGTTACAACATGCTGAGGGAAGATGAGAAACATAAGTCTAGTGGCTGTGTGTTATATACCCCCTGCGTGTGCATGCATGAACATCTCTGACATATACATTTCTCAAGCTTTAAAGCTTTTATAGAGTAAACATCTGTTTCTCTGCATTTTTTGATTCTGCTAATAACTATACATTCTTGATATTTTTCCAATAAATAAAATAAAAATAAAATGAAAATTTGGTATTTTATCTTGTTGACATAAAAATGCCACAATCTGAGGAATGTTATGTGCTTATTGATAACATAAACTTACTTTTCAACTTCGAAATGTGTGTATGTATATATTTCCCTTTGATTATTAGGAAACTCCCTTTTTATCAGCGACACTGGGTGAAAAGCTCCAGTTACACACATCTGCATGATCCAACTTTAGAAGTTTGCTATATAACACTCATCATCAGGTGATCAGCACATTTAAAGTATTATATAGTAATTATAGCATATTAAACTCATACACACATCTGTAGTACCTGGTATATACAGCATATTAAGATCAAGCACATCACTAAACCATGTTGGGTGTTAGCATGATGTTTAAGAAGCTTATCTCAGACAAGAGGTACAGGGTTTGATCCTTACTAAAGGAGATTGGCTTAAAATGGTTCACAAAGACAACTAGCCTAGTACTTACCTATGAACTCTAAGAAAATTTAACATTGTGTTACAGTGTATGCATGCAGTCACATTGTAATTTTAGCATACATATGGCAAATAAGGCATATGCATATCTTATCCAAACAGTGAAAATTCTGTTTAGACATGTAGCCAGGTGATTAATTAGGTAAAAGTATAATAATTGTGTGATATTTGATTTGGTGGAATGAGGGGGGGACTTAGTAATGGGGCTGAAACAAAAGGCAGGATTGTTTTATTGATATGTATGATTTCATTGGGTAGGGAGGGTGGCCTAATGGTTAAGGTGTTTGCTTTACAAACACAAGGTTGATTGGCTAACCTGTGAATCTTTCTTTCTTTCCTGTTAAATAATGCTGTACTCCCTTCCCCTTCTTGAGAAGGGGAGTACAGCATGAGGGTGTGTATTGACAAGGTGTAAATGATCTTGCAACTCACCTGCCTTGTATTTCCTACCATTCTGTGGTCTTATAAACAGGGTAAAGATTAGAATAAGAAGGGGATTGTTAGAAGACTTGGACCATTTTGTTGAGATGCACTTTGAAATTTGTAAACATTCTCCTCTTACTGATCTTATAGCAATGTTTGATGAATTAAAAGTGCTAATCTCTGTGCAAATCACTACAGAACCCAGAATAATCTTGTAAAGAGGTTATGGGTGGATTTCTGTAAAGACTGCACGTTCAGTATATATTGAAAAATGAATGACTCCGGATGAGGAAGCATTCACCATTCAAATGGTACCTTATAACAAAAATAAGTAACAAAAGGTGGGGGGCATGTTTTCAGAATGTTGGGCAGCCTGGAGAGAATGATATACTCAGTATGACACTTCCTATGCAATATCTCATGAAGGCATCAAACTGGCCAGTGACATTGTCAGAGTTCACAAGATGTCATTCCTGGACAACTTATTGGCATTCAGGCTTAGAATGTAAGGAAGTGGCTTAATGGCAATTTTTTGAAGATACGATAGAGAACATTGCATAAGCAGTTTTCATTTTGCTTCGCTAGTAATGGGCTTTAAGCAAGGCAGACTGCCATACCTCTCAACTTCTTAGCACAAAAAATCTGGACAAAGCCAGAAAAAAAAGGGGGGGGGGCAAAAGCCTCAAAAATCTGGACATTTTAACTATTGCTCTTATAAACTTGAAAATTGACAGGATAACATGTTTTGGGTTAACATGCATTTTCCAAAGGAGATAAAGTCGGAAACTCAAATCTATGTCATTACTTATTTACTTCATGCATCAACGATCTGCTAGAAAACCGCAAATTTTATGAAAAACAAAGCAAAATTATGAGGCAGAGATCTGGACATTATGGAAAAATCTGGGCAGTTGAGAGTTACGCACACTGCCTGTGGTCTGGAGAATATAGTGCAGCTCCGCCTTAAATTCGGGAATGTGGAGTAAACGTTACAATAACGGGCCAGAAGGGAACAGCGTGTGAGTGTGTGTGCGTCCATGCGTGTGTGTGTATATATATATATATATATATATATATATATATATATATATGTATTTCAGCTTGCAAGTGTTACAACTTTTCTAGATGGAGCACCTTCTGACTGTGGGGGCTGGGGAGCCTTCCTCTCAAAATACTCAAATCATTGTAAATGGGTTCTGGCTTTATACAGGAGTGTGGAACTGCAACATCTGGGCTCCGTTGTGGTACAGTCATATATGCATTACAGAAACCTGTCTGCGTTTAACTTTTGTATTGCACATGCAATAAAACAGCTGGCTGGTAATGAGCCGGAAATGTAACAAATGATAACATTTGGAGAGCTACCACGTCAAATCCTAAAGTTACGATGAATATCACTACTACTCCATACGCAGTAGTAGTGTACTCTAGCTGTTTTTTTTTGGGGGGGGGTCGTGTCTGAGTTCTGCGCGTGCGCACTTGAAACACGCACGCGCACATAACAAACTGTGGCCACCCCTTATTAAGTAGTGTGATTTGTTACTACACTAACTTGAATGGGGAGGAGAAGGGCAGCCTCTCCGCCCCCAGACAGTGCACCTTGAATGCATGCCGCTGGTAGAGCGGGGCTGTTGATTCCTCCGGCCTTGGCAGTAATTGAAACACTGCGTCCTAGTTTGTGGCCAATCAGCAGCTCAGTGCTGAGGAATGAATAAGGCAGCAATGCGTAAACAAGCGCTGCGAAAGCTTCTCCGCCCCTCTCGGTAGCACAGCCGACTGTGCTAGTTCCGTATTCGCTTTCCTAGTACACATCCTCCTCCTTCAACACTTAAAAAAAAAAAAAAACAAAAAAAAGAAAACTACTCCGATCTGTAGTAAGCGATTGCCAACACAAACACTATGACCATGGCCTCCTCCTTCTCCTCCTGAAAGGGTAAGGTAAGGGAAGCGATTTACCAAAAAATGGGCGATTGGCAGCTGAGTTGAATTTTGTAGCGTAACCACAAGGATGGCAGTAAAGTTTTTTCCTCTTCCGGATACGGGGTGGGTGGTAAAACTGTGCTCATATGTCATCAAGTTGCCAGGCATGGAAGTGTGACCTTATTCATTTAGCAGAGGAGAAGATTTGTTTTCCTAGTAAAGTCACAAGAAAGTGTCAGGGCACTTTTTGGAATTATTTGAATTCTACAGGCGGGGTGCTCTTGTGGGGTTTCAGTGCCATGCTAAGTGATCAGTTCATGTTGTGGCTTTCTCACAGTCCACAAACCTGTTTTAAGGGGCTGATGCAGGCTGTGACGGTTGTGACTCCCATCTCATGAGGGGGCAGAGGGTGCAACTCGGTGTTTGTCTGGACTGAGCTGTAGGTTTCATTTTCTTGGTGCGCAGTTGTTGGCAGATTTTTCTAGCATTTTTTTGTGGACGGGCACTGTGCAGGGCACGGGAACACACCTGTAAATAGCCACGAGCACCGGAACGTGATCTCCTGGAGGCGGAGTGGAGCGCGAGTGAAACTGACGTTTACCTTCTCGCACGTGTCGGCAATTTTGGCCTCTTGGGCACGCGGGGGTGTGCAGGATTCTTATAACTTACGTTTTCTTTTGCTCGTCCCTCTGGCAATAATCGATCCGCTCCTCCCCTTCGCTTCTTTTTTCCTCTCTAGTGAAAGTTTGCTGCACAACTGCAGCTGCTGACTATGTAGCTCTTCTGAAAAGTGAATATAAAACCCAGACTTGTGACTCCAGCTTGGTGGTGGCAGTGTTACCGTAATGAGGCAAAACAACGCAGAATATGATCTGCACCCCCTTAGAATTGTGATTTTGACACATTTCAGTAATTGTATACATTTTATATTGCATTGCATTTTAGCAGTAACTTGGAAGTAAAGCACCGCACATACACAATCGTTGCACAGTGTTTTTGTGTCCCATATATGATCCTTACAGAAGATCTTATACAATTTTACTGAGCAGTTTTAATGAAGTGGGTATAAATGGTTTACTCTGCATAGCATTTATTCATTTAGTCTAACCAGTGAAGGCAAATGTTGATTCTAAGGGATGCTGGCAGTTCTCGATATGATATCAAGAACCATTTTTCGATAACTTGCTCTACTGTGTAGCAGATTTTGAGTTTATTTAACTGTCAGATTTGCATTTTAATCACTTGAATACAGACAACCTCATGATGCCCGTGTTGTTTTGTTTAGGTCAACGTAAATACTTTTGCTATGGTGCCTTGTCTAGCACATTTTATATGTCAGCTGGCATAGATGTGTAGGGCTCGGTAATGCACATTTGACTGACTAGCATCACTTACGTTTAGGTTTCACCAATTATAAGACTCGCATGAGAGAGATTGCGCGGCTCCCAAAAAGCAGTGATGGACTCCGGGAAATCTAGCTACTCTTTAGGTCTAGGGCAGTGTTTCTTAAGGCACTAAATGCTGCCTTCCTTAATGCTAGTAGGTAGCTGTTGTCAGGTATCAGTATTTGAGTTGCACTCTCTCTCTCCCGACCCCGCAGTTCCATCCTTCGTTACATTGTAGCACATGACGTGAGAATCAAGGGTGGGGGAGGGCTGCAGCACCTTTTGCTGTGGCTCAACCATTAATAAGCTGGGTATTGTTGTTCATCTCAGAACTTTTTAATTTGCCATTGCTGGGCTGCATAGCTCTCAACGAATCAGGGTCAAATCTCAACAATAACAGGGACAATCAGTGATACTTATGAAATGCTAGTATTAGTAACTTGAGACATTGATTGGATAAGAGAATGTGAATTAATGTACATTTCTGAAGTAAAATAAGTATGGATCTCTAATTATTGTCAAGTGTAATTCACTATCTTTTCCCCAAAAGTCACCAATTGTAGGAGGGATTAAGAGGAACAGATAGAGCTAAAACATGAGTCAAATGCAGGTATGTCCCTGAAAGTAAAGGACAGTTAAGAGATATGCTAGGTTGTCCTAGCATCATGCCTCAATAATTTATTTTACAACTTAGTAAAGTACTGCATGAGCTGTTTCCATTCCTTCTGGAAAGAAAAAAAATGTATTTTTATTTCCGTTGCTGATAAAAGAAATGGTTTGATGTTTACAATGACGAAATTAGAATGAATCTCAGGTAAGTGTTTGTGAAACCGTTCTGTTTTGACACTTGGTTTTGCGATTAGTTGAGAAAATGGCATCTTGAAAAGTAGCCATTTACAACAACATACATGCCCAGTTCTTCCTGCTGCCTTGAAGATTGTCTTCATCTAGAACATACCTGTCAAGTGTACCTCATTAGGAATAAGGTTATTCATTTCATATCTTAAAAAGTCTTGTGTTCCTTACGGTTCCATATTAAAAGGATTTGTAATACATTTAGTGTTAGATTTTTTTTAACTTAAATCCATTGTAAATAGTATGGAATTATATTAATTCATCACAAATAACTTTTTAATTATAAAGTAACACATTTAACCATTGTATGAGGTTCCTAGATGATGTTTTCAAAAGTTTTTAATAAGTGTTCCCCATTTTGTCCATTTGTTCCTCACTATGAGAGGTTGTGTTCCTTATTGAGATAGACCATTGATGTTCTGTAAAGAAAATGTATTCTTTCTTTGTGGATCACAGCAGGGTATATTTCTTTACTGCCAGAAATGTTTATGGTCTTTGATTTTTACACTACTTGAAAGGATAGATATCAACCTCTTACATTCAGAATCAGGGTTAAGCCAAAATAAAGGGGAAAGACCACTAATCAGGGAATTAGAAAATTGATAGGCTAAGACAGTTTGAACTAACGTGCGTCTTATGAAGTAAAAGAAGTCTGTAAATGTATTGGTTGCCATTATTTATGTATTATAATGTACAGTTTCTCCCCAAAAGTCAAAGATTTTTGGTGGAAAAGAGTATGGTTAATGGCTAATGCCAGGTAACGGTTCAAGACTGGACATATCAGTCTGTTTGTACCTGAATGTTTGGGTTGCTCCAAATATTAACTGATGTGTTTGTGTGTTATATGTATGGCTGTAACTCTTACATGTAATTGTTGTTGTACTCAAGACTCTTCATGGTGTGACTTCATTTTTACTAATTATGCATCATTTTTTCATGCTTATTATGAGTTTTATATTATATGTGTACTGCTTCTCACTGAGCCCAGATTGTGGCTGAAAAAGGTCAGCGGACCAACCTACATACAGATAGTAAATGAATGAATAACAATTGAACAAGCATAAAGAGCATTGTTGAATATTGAGGATGCTTGAAAGGTACACTTGAGAGAACAAGAACGCTGTGGTTTATTGTGAATTTTGGAGATTTTAGTGACTTTTTTTTGTAATCCTGAATTGTACTTCCTGGATGTGTGCTGCTTTACCTTTGTAACTCTAACCATACTGTTTAATATTTTTTCTGTGGGTTTATTTTCAGATACAGCATTATTGGTGCATAATAATATTGTTGTGGATTATTCTTTCCAATGTATCTCTGTAATTAGTGTTTAGCGGTGGTAGGTAGGTTAATGGTTGTCAGGCTTTTGTTTTATTTATTTATTTATTTTTTTACAGTAAGCCTCCATTAAGCACCGAGGCTCCCCTAGATGTCAAAAAACTCTTGCTGTATTAAAAACCACATGCATAATTGTATGGGAACACCTTGACCCCCTCTACGAAATGCACACGCACTTGAAATTCTTAAGCTTTGGTATAATGAAGGAATCTGCTGTAGATTTAAATTAAACACGTATTCCTTGACTGTCATCCTTCTGCGTTTAGCCTAGTGTCGTACCATGAATAGATGCACAGTATTTGTAGATTTGACTGGACCCCTCCTGAAACAATGCTTGGCCTTACTATGGAGGCTCGACTTACTACATGAGAACCACTGATCTAAGTGTTTGATTAGTTAAAGCTGTGTTTTTTAGCTTGGTCTGGTATGAAGCAGATAATGCTCTGCTGGCCCTCTTGTGATGTGTGCAAATTTTTCATCTTTGTTATATCAGATTTCATTTTGTCACAGAGTGCTCTCTTCCTAGGGTCATTCTAATCCCAGAAATTACAGTAGTCTTTGTGTCTTGGATTGAATTTGATGGCACAGTTTTGCAAGACATTTTGACTCAAGTTAGTTTGAAGGCAGCACTATCATAGTTTGAGCAGGACATCTTATATCAAGTTTATTTAAATAGATTTTCACACTGTTTACTATTATAGGGTCTAACCTGCTTTCTTCCCCAGAATTTGAGATTGGAGTGTAAAGTGTTATAACTCCAAGAGGTTTATTGTTTCTGACTAGGCATAAGTCAAAAAGTAGAACAATTTGCATGGAAACTTGCTATAAGAGATCTTGAAGAGTATTTCAACCGGTGCATCACACAGTTTTTATATTTTCTTTAACTTTCCTGTCTGAAATGCTGTTTCATTGTTGTTGTAGGTTGGAATATTTGGATAGTTATGTAAAAACAAACTGATTATTTTTAGTTCACAGCAGCTTTGTCAAAAATGGCTGAGTTGACTCTAGACCTGGGTTGCTGCCTCTGCTGCCTGTAGGTTTGCTTCAGGTACAGTGACATCAGCTATATTTTTAAGTTGAGTAAGTTTAGGGAGTACAGCTCCCACATAAAACAAATTGTTTCTTTTTCCTTTGAAACATTGCTGTAGATATGGGGCTGTAAATAGGTTAGTGATGAATATTTCAAAAAGAAATCACTATAAACCATTCAGCTTCCATACTAGCCTTTCATTTCATACATTAGACAAATACTCTTTTTTTCACTAATTGTTCATGTTGAATTCTGGACATTGTTGCCTCTACATTTAGTAAGAAAGGCAATGAAGCTTTTATTTTAATTGGTAAGCACTGCACTTTGAAATAGTTTTAGAGTGAGTAATTTTGATTTATTTAGTTGTTTATACGTAGTACCTCAAGAGAGTTTTTAATGAAGTCTTCGGTTCATTTTTTTTGGCAGGATTGACAGCTTTGAATGGTTTTCTTTCTTGTTTTAAAGCACAGTGGAGCATCAGTTGAGATCATTCCATACTGCATGCTTGTGTGCATTAAAAAACAGTAGCACATAGCCAGAGCTTTTTTTTAATTCTTTGAAATGACATTGGCTGCTTTTGTAAACAGTAATATCCAAAATGTCCCACTCTTTATTTACTTTTTGTTGATTACGTTAGTTCCCACTAGATGTATTTAAACTACGTAGGGGGTGTTTATGTGGGTCTATATTATAAGATCGACATTTGAAAACATTGAACAACATATGATTGATACCATATGGTCGATGTCTTCAAACATCGACCCTATAAAAAGATAAAAAGTACCCTAACGGGTTTAAGTAGGGGGGCAAGCCCCCCTGCATACCCACACCCCCGCTACTTAAATATACCAACTCCGAGACCACACTACATTGAAGTAAATGGAAATCTCCCCTTATGGAGATTTCCATTTACATGCTCGAGATTCTGAGCGTTTGATATCCTCGTGTCGACATTGTCAGATTCAAAATTTTCGGCTTTCAAGAATATAATATTGACCCGTTTATGTAAGACCCAACAAAATGTCCATACTCATTTTGAGAGGCACTGTAGTGGCATTTCCTCTGTAAAGAAATAGGGATTTCCAAAATATATGGATATTGTTAACATGGAGAAATGCTATAATGTTATTATATTTGCAGTTGTTGGTTTGCCTATAGAGAAGTTGAAGGAGTTGGTAAATCATTTGGGAGTTGCATGCAACATAAATTAAACGCTATGGTTTAAAATAATGGGACACGTAAAACAGAAGGAAATGCTGAATCTGGTTTGGAAAGGTGTAAACATTATTGGGAAGAGACTGGAGAGAATATGCCGTCAGGGACAGACATGTGCAAGTGTTTCCGAGAAGCCAGGTTCTAAAAAAGGGAGAATCATACAAACTTTCTTTTGCTACCATTGGAGCCAAAGGCATACTGATTACTGCAGTGTATCTGAGGAGGAACATAATTTCTTTTTATGTAATATGAGAGAAAGTGGAACTGGATAGGTACCTTCTGTAGAATCAGTTGTTGAACCCATTAGAATTAGCATTTCAGCAAACATGTCTTGTAAATTGTGTTGCAAGATAACTCACTTATGATGTTTGCATTCAGAAGAGAGAGGGAGACGGTTAGAAATGCATGGATCAGTTGGAAAATATAACAGGAGAGGCTCCATGAGGAGACTTTTATTATGAAGACATCTAAATAAAAGCTGATAATGTACAAGTTTTCAAAACAGAGACCATCTGGGAAAATGATGTTTGAGAATTATGTGAAAGTACATGTTGTTCTGTGAGATTTTGTTTGCAACATTATGGATGAGTGGGATATGGACTGATTGGGGTGTCATCTAGTAGTGGAGATATTGCAGGTATATAAATAGTTCTGTATTGAAAATATGGTAATTGTTAAAGGCTGCAGAGGGATTTTCAGGTACCAGGGACAGTCTGTGTCAAATGCTGTATTTGTCAAAGTGAAAAAATACTTTGGAATTGTGAAAAGAGTTCTTTCTGCACATTATACAGGCAGAGAACATTTTCATTGGAAATATATGCCATTGTTGGTCAGATTTAGATATTAGACTGCAAATGAGCTGAAAGAAACACAAAACACGTTATTGTACATAAAATGGGGTTGTAAGAGACAAAGAAGAAAATGCGATGTAGAAAATGAAATAGATGAGAATACACGCGGAATAAGATTCGCAGTAGTTGGAACTGGGAACTGAAACAAATATAACCAGTTCCAAGTACCTTAAATTCTAAAATTATAGTAAGAGGAAAGGAGACATAATAGATGGAAATTAGAGGAGGAGGAATGGCAGTAGGTCAGGGAGTAAGAAAAAATGCAAAGAAAAGAAACACTAAGTTATTACAAAAAAAATAACCCTGGATAAAAATTGTGTTAATAAATATCAGCAGTTTAAAATTAAGGCAAAAAGTATGCAGTGATATGCTGGATTCAGGAACGTACTGACTTAATTTGTTTGTTTTCCATCAGGTACATCATTTTTTTTCACAAATGAAAGAGGCACATTTTAAGGGAAATTGCTATTTCCTTTTGGATAAGGAAGGCGTTCTGGAGTTATGAGAGTTGTGGTTTGGGTGACTCTGGATAGTCAGATAAAAAAATCGCATTGAGAATTTATGAAAGAAGAATGGATAATTTATGTGAATTGTAAGTTTAAAGGGTAGATATAACCCTACTGAAATTTGAATGTTCAGGCAGAGGCAAAGTTGAGTGTTTTTTTAACAATTTGAACAGCTTCATAAATATAAACAAACATTTTTTTATGTGTAGGTGATTTTAATTACAGTATAAGAATAGGGGAAGATAAATGGACATAGATGCGAGTGAAGATGTCATAGATATTAAACAACTTGAACTGTGTTGCAAATAAAAGAAGTTTCCGAAAAGTGAGTTTAAGAAATAGATTTTTGGTTGCTGCTTAGGATTAGAAATGAATGACAGTAGTATGGACAATGGATTTTCTTAGATCACAAAAAGGAAGTAAGAGGAGAAAAAAGGAAAAAGAACGTTTAAGGTTTAGACACGAGTGTTGTATGGCAGAAGAGACCGGACATTGTTTAAAAGACCGTGGAAAGATCATCTGGATCTGCAAATCTAATAACATTTGGGTGGAATGTGGATAGACCTGATCAACAAGATCAGGAATTTTGAGTCATTTAGTAAATAAAAGGCACATGATTGTATACAATAGGATGGATGGAAAATGGAAATGCTATGGATATAAGGATAATAGAATGATTTGAAGTAAGCTCAGACTGACTTTTATATAAAAAAACAAAATGGGAAACTCAGATGTAATTGTCAAAGTAAGGAAGAGTATGCGTGTTCAGCATTTTGTGAAAAGAGGAAAGATTAGAGTCAGTTTATGAAAATTGTAATAAATTAATAATAGAAGAGAAAAAGAAGGGAAGAGCTATACTTTAGGAAAGGTAGGAAGGAAAGTTGTTAAAATAGAGGAAGGGAGAAAAAAATGCAATACTAGAATTAGAGGAGGAATTATGGAAAGGAATATAGGCTGCGGTGGTGCAGCGGTTAGTGTTGTTGCCTCACAGTAAGAGGTTCTCCGGTTTGATTCTCGGTTGGAGTGCCTTCTGTGTGGAGTCTGCATGTCCTCCTCGTGGTCGAGTGATGTTTAAAGACATGCAGGTAGGTGGGTGAATAGGTATGCAGCCTTTGAAGGCTGGATGTCAGGCTGGCACCATAAAAATCCACTGCCAGTCAGCAGAATGGAGTTCTGCTGTGGCGACCTCTAACCGGGAAAAGCTGAAAGACAGTAGTAATAAAAATACTATTCCATAAATGGCTGTCGTATGTACTTTTGAGGAAGATGAGTATAGAGCCAAACAGACGTTAGAAGAGATTTTAACAGATAGTTATATAAAATACAATAAGGGAAGGAGTGGTTAAGTACAGGTTCTATTGTACTGAGTTCCTGAAAAGGAAGGCGATGAAAACTTGTTGGTGAGTTGAAGACCTACATCCTTGGTAAGAATGGATTGTAAGGTATTATTAATACAAGGAAGGCTGGAAAATAAATAAGTATTAAAGGTTTGAAAAAAAAATAGGGTATTGGAAAAAAAGGATGTTAGAAATTTGTTGCACTGGGAGAAGTAAATGGTGGAGGAAGTTGTGAGAAATATATAGGGCTTTGTAGTAAGTATAACTGTAGATGAAGTATTTGATTCTGCAGTATGGGTGCTTACTGGTGACACTGCACTGTGCATCAGACATGTATGATGTCATACACGAAATTAGAAATGTAGCATATTTTACAGGAAGTATGTGGGAAGTCGATACAAAGGCTTGATACAAATGGTTGGTTAGAGAGTAAGTATAAAAACAGAAAAGGATATCAAGGGAGGATGCACTTTAAGGTCTCTCTTATTACACAAGTAAGTTGGTAAAGGAAGTTAAACAGTCGATTAGACAAACTCATTTTTTTATGTAAACGAAAAGATAAACTTTCTAGTTGTAGTAACTTCTGCAGATGTGGTTTGACAGTAAGAGAGAACCAGATTACTGATGAGTTAGAAGCAGGCATTAAAAATGAAAAAGAAAAACTAGATTTAAAGTTTAATATATGATAAAGTGTTTATGACTGATAGATGACTGCAAACTAGGAGCCATAATCGAAACTCCTAACGATGTGGACATCCTACAAAAGGGCCTCACTGAGACAGATGCCTGGGGTCAAAGCCATGGCCTCAAGCTCAATGCCAAAAAGTGGTAAAAACTCTGTACCCATGAACTACCACATAGGCGGTAGTATACTTAACACCGAAAGTGTGATAAGAGACCTTGGGACACAGGGGGACAGTAGTCTCTCCTTTGATAATCACATCGCTACAGTAGTCAGGAAATCCTTCTACATGGCACACCTCATCACAAAAGGTTTCTCATCCAGAAAAAAAGAGGTCATTGTTCCCCTCTACTCATCACTCATTAGACCCATTATAGAGTACAATGCCCCTTTTGGTATGTACCTCACAAGACATCTACAACAACAGGAAAGGCCGCAGAAATACCTCACAACGAGGATTACCGGCCTCAAACAGATGCCCTACGCAGACCGTCTCAAAAAACTCCAGCTTTACTCCGTCGCATATCGTCTACTCAGAGGTGATCTCTGCCTAACATACAAAGCTATGTCAAACCCAGAGCTGTTGGACATGCTCCACTTAAAGAAATCCCAATCCTTCCAAGCTACATGCTCTAGGGACCTAAACCTTGTCACCACAATAAACAGAACATGCCGGAGTGATAGATTCATGTCCCAGAGACTTCCCATACTCTGGAATAAACTACCTATCTATATCAAACAAAGCTCCTCATTAGCACACCAAGAAAAATCTTGATGATTGGATGGGAAATGGGAAATTCACCCCGGGGATCACCTCTGTGGCTCTGCACGACAGTGACACAGGAAAATAATTTTCTTGGGTGGCAAAAGCCAGGGTACCTTTTTGGCCGGGCTTGTATAGGCCCCAGGGCCGATAGCCTAGTACCTACCTATGAACCTATGAAGATAAAATATGGTAACCATTTCAAATGTTGGCACTCAGATTGCATAGTCCTGACATGTGGAGACGGAAAGACAGGAAATTTATGCTAAGTTTGAGATTGCAGTGTTTTGGAATATTCACTTTCCTCCACGGTAACGCAACCTTGGAGTTGGTATGTATAACTTCAGGTGTGTTTGCGGGGCTTGCCTACTGCCCTCATTGGGGGTGGAGGAGGGTTTGCCCCTACAAAAAAGAAGTTTAAAGGAGAAGAGTGATGTTTGATATTCGCTACTCTGTATTTTCTTTTTTTGTTGTTTTCAAAATCTGCAGTCTGAGTTATGGCATTTAACTAGGGAGCCTAAAATATAACTGTTGGCCTTAAGATGTGTGAATAATTAAATGATTGAATATGAATATGGGTAGTGGAATAAAACAATACTTGCCTTCAGCATCAAACTTAATAATACGCTTTTGTGAAGAAGGACTTCTTCAGAAAACCATACTTACTTGATAATACGCAGTATTTTAAAACCTCAACACCCTAATGACCATTCAGTTCAAATTAACATTCGGTTAAAATTTAAGGCACCAAATTTCATAAAAGTTTTTTCCAAGCTACGAGTGGTCATGCGTATATAAAATGCTTGGCAACCAGAACACGTTCCTATATATGCTACCCCTATGGATTTACAAGTGTATCTACCAGTGATCTGTATAGTATAATGTAGATGGTTTCAAGTAATGAAAGGAACTTTCATAAATAAACCTGCAAACCTTACATGTTCCACAGGTATATGCATCATCTTATTCTTAATAGTGAATAGGGGTTCTATATCTGTTTTGTCTCTCTCTAACATATTTTTGAAACAGTTATACCTTTTATACACAAAATTTGGTTCTTTTCCTATGTCTTGAAACACACATGTTTTTCCATCCAAAACGTTCCAAGTGTTACTAATAACTTCACTTATGACTTTACTATCCACAGACATATCCAGCATAAAGGCTGGATCACTGTTAACCTTGGTCTGTCATTAGTCACCCCATTAGTTTCATACTAGGACATTTTGTTATGGCTTTCCAGCAACTGGGTCTTAATTAAAATGCTGTTTTACTTCTTACTTCCTCAGTCACCTTATACAAAAATTCATAATTATAACCCCTCTGCATAAGCATTGAAATAATATTAAATAGCACTTTCTGATATTCGCTGTCGAAGGTGGTGATCCTGGAGGTCCTAACAAGCTGTCCTCTCAGGACGTTTTTCTTCATAAAGTCAGGGAAGTGCAAGTGGTTATTTGAGAATGTTTTTTTTTCCCTATAAACTTTACTGTCAATTCTCCTGTTTAATAAATTCCAGTGCAAGGTCACATCTAGGAAATGGATATTCAACCCAGCTCTGCCTAAGGTGAACTGAAAATAGTCAGAAAGTTTGTTTAATTCTTCCACAATCCCATAACATTCGTTCTCTGTAACATCCATGACAAAAAGAGGTCATTGACAAATGTTTTATGAAATATAATTTGAGATCTGAGCTTATGACGGGTTGGTGTTTGTATATGTTTAGTTACTGTGATTCAGTTTGATAATTCTTCTTTTAATGTTTGTATTATTATTTGATTTAGTTTTGATGTGTGAGAAGAACAATGCAATACAATGCGTTTCAGTAAGAAAATACTTCTGTGAGGCTGGGATTTAGGTATTTGAAATATATATATTTTTTCTAATGATGCTTACTTACAATCAGGATTTAGAGAGTTATGCAGATGCTATAACTTGTAGGGGGGGGGGTTGTTTTCTGACTTTGAAAGAAGGTAATGTCTAAAATTCTGAGCCTGAAAGTTGTGAAAGGGGCTGTGCTGTTCTTAATTTCTTCTTTTCACATTGTTAGATTTGAGTTTTTTATCTTTGTTTACTGCTGCTTATGTTTTTTTGCTCTTTTTTCAATCAAGCTGGTAAAATACCTTTCGAGAAATTTCCCGACTGTAGCCATTGGGCAGTCACTTGAGCTAGTTTGGGGTGTACACATGGAGGGAGCTGAATTTGCAGCTGCTGTTGCACTGACAATGCAAGCTTTCATTTCTGATCAGACAGTTCAGTCGATAATTTATAAAAAGGTGAAGCTTTGATCTGTGCAGTTTTCATTTAGCTCCTAAGCTGTGCAACTTTGTTTTCTCAAGGTACAGTATTTTCTGGGAAGGTATTAGCATGCGAGTGTACAGCACTTAAAAAATGTATTTGCGACTTCTGGTTTGTAGTCATTTTGCTTGTTGTAGAGAGAAAGGTTTCCAGAGTGGTCACTGCAGGCTAGGATAATATATTTAAAATCCGCATCAAAGACAATGTCAGTAGTTTGTGTCTTTAGTAAATGCATGAAAACCACTCTTGCCAGCTCATGGCAAATGCAGTTAATACCCAAGTGGTGCATTCATTTTGGTGTTTTTTTTCTTAATATTGAAGTTTGGTAGCAAACATGGTACTGTTTTATTTACTTTGTTGCTTTCACTTAATACTCTTCAACCTTTTGCGGAAAGAAGATTTTTGCCATTAATTAACCTTGAATTTTAAGAGAAAGAGTTGCAACAGATGTAGTCCACTACGAGTTTCTGCTGTTTTATATTACCTAAAGCTTGTGTGACATTGGAAGGAATGTTCCACTAATTAAATCTTAACTTACAAGTTAATTGTTTTCTTGGAAAGACTACCGCTAATAATGCAACATGAATTTTAAAATGTGATGCTGTCTGCCATGCATATGCAGTACTTTTTTTTGGTAACCATTAATGTTTGCACATTTAAGAGTTGGAGAAGACTGCTTTTCATATCCATCCACCCACAACTCCTTTTCCCATTTTGCACATGGTGTCAGGGTGTCACTTCAACAGTGACAGTCATCTAGAGCCAAGGTTTACACCGCTGGGTGGCTAGCCCAGCAGCAGCAATTCTCACACACGACACAGTGTCACAGGCACTCACACTTATGGACAATGTAGAGTGTACAGTCCACCTACTGCATGTCTTTATATTCAGTTAAATATTAATAATAAAATGTAACCAGCTTGATTTAACAGTACCAACGGTACAGCACTTGTGACAATTATCTTAACTGAATAATGAACTAACGTTTTGATTTGTGTTTTACTGACTCCCTTTTTTATTTCTGGGGCTGGAATTAATTTCATAGAGTGGAATTTTCTTTTTAGTAGTCACTGTAATTTAACCAGTGGAAAGTATCATTTTGCTGCTGTTTTTTTCATTAGTAAGCTATATCTGAACTTTTTTACACATCTGATGCAGGACTGTCATTATTCTCTGTTTTTGGACATTGAATTTGTGTTTTCACAAGTTGTATCTAGAAGTATGTACTGTAAATCAGGAAGGCTTATTTCATTTCTATTCATTTTAAAATTAAGCACTTTTCAAGAGGTAGATTCATCTGGATAGTTCTATCCACCACTAGAATTAGGATAATTTCTCTCCATGTGAGGGAACTGGAGAATTTTTCTCCAGAACAGAAAAGGAACCAAGTACAGAGAGAGTATTTGGACTTGCTCTAAATTGGCCCTAGGTGTGAGTGCGCGTGTGTGCCTTCTGTGGAAGGTTGGGCTGGCAACTCAACACTGTAAAACTCCACTGCCAATCATGAGTGGACAGGTCATCCGCTGTGGCAACCTCTAACCAGGAAAAGCCGAAAGAAGAAGAAGTGTGATTATCATGTGAATCTTGTGAATTAAGAAATATTATGTTTTATGCTTCTCTTGGTCTTGATTATATTTTTTTCTTTGAAATTCTTACAGCATCTAGTAATGTAGTAATTACTCGGTATACATTAGTAATATCAGAAATAATTGACTGCAAAACTAAGTTTGCATGTTTGGGTATGTCTGTGTTGTATCAGTTTGGCCCAAAGGAAAGATAACTTGTAATACATCTAATATTGGTAGGTGTTTTAAGTCTTAAGTGGGAGTTTGTTAGAATAATACCTTTTGTTAGCCATGATAAAGTGTACAAATTGTCCAGTTGCTGACATTAGCATCCCTTATTAAATGCAAGCTTTGACAGGAAGGCTTGATATGACATTAATTCTAGTACAAGAAATTGTGAAAATTGGCATCCTCCTAGAAGAAGAAATTGTAAAATGAGTTGGTATTCTTCTGAAAGTTAAGTCCTGAGAATGATATATGAGATTTGACATATGAAAGGAATTCCTGTTTTGTATTGGCTGTGCTGCGCCTATGGAGCTTGTCCTATTTCTAAAATAATTCTAATCTGAGTAGCTATCTTAAATAGTTAGCAGTTGTATTTTTTTTACAGTTAACAACATTTTGATTTTGTTTACATTATTCATATTGTAAGTGCTGTTTAAAGCTACCTAAATTTCCTGTCTACTAATTTATCAGTAGCACTGCAGGTGTTAATGTTAATATTATCTGTAATGGGAAAGATAATTGATGTCTGTATTATCTGATATCTGAAGTAAAATCTTGCATGTTTTTCGTACCCTGCTCCCAGAGGGTATTTTTCCTTTCCTCTAAACTCTCTGTTCCTACTTCATTATAACAGTTGTCATTAGTTGAAAAGAAATTTGATTTGCTCTAACGTGGCTAACATTATAAGTTCTCTTATTCTTGTATATTTTTAGCTAAGGTGTTTTAGCTAATCAAAGTTATAAAAAAAAATCCTGATTAGTAAATGACAGTGGAATAAGGATATTGTTATGACAATTTCATTGATATGCAAAGAGATTAAAATAAACCAGAATTTACACATGTAAAGAAAACATGCCTAAAATTACCACTGTGAATGAATGAATGCAGGCAAAGTAAACGAATGAAGATTAGAGAAGATAGGAAGAAATTAGAAAGTCAGTTGAGTGGTGCATATTAACTTCGCAAAGTATGCATAAGAGTATCAATATATGATTGGAGTAAGATGAAGGTAGTCATTGTATGGCTAGCATAGACACGAGAACATTTTGGAAGAAGGGAAGTTAAGGGAGAAATCAAAGAATTGTATAAGAAATATTGGTTGGGTTAAACCCTCCTCTGAGAAAAGGCAAGGAGAGAAAGATTGGGAAGAAGGGTTTTGGGAAATGGTAAGCAAAGCGTGGAGAGGAGAGCATTCCAGTATAGGCATCTGAAGTTTGGCTATATTGCCCCACAGTTGCTGAAAGGCCACTTAAAAGAACTAACATATAGTTTGGAGATGGAAGGTAGTCAAGATTTTGGTTCAGTATATGAAGTAGTTACTTCTGGTCATAAACTGTGACTCTTTGCAAAAAGGTCAAAAAGGCAACAAATAACATGTAACAAGGAAATCTGCAGTCTGACGGATTAATAGTATATTTAAAACATGATCGGCTTTTTACCATTTAATTGATGAATAGCTAATAATTATAGACTGATAGAATAGTTAATAAAAACTAGATGAAGTTAAAGTTGTGAGAGTAGATAATAACCAGATATAGTTCAGGAAGAGAAGATGATGTAGACTTGAAATTAGTGATGGGGATAATAAGATCAGAAGTCTGGCATGGAGGATAGAAGAAATATCTGTTAAGGATGAAGGAACTTAAAGCAATGAAAAGAAGAGAGAACGCCCATTAACAATAAAGATGGCAGAGGGGAAAGACAGCAAGCAACCAGAGAACAAACTGAGTAAAAATAGATAAATATGATCCACAGAAGACCAGTGATATTACAAAAGTAATAGTAGAGGACAATGAAAGGAAAATCTCTGCAGAGATTAGGGAGATTATGCACTAAGTATAAGCTACTCGATTGTATCAGAAACAAAGAAAAACTTGGGGAAGAGTGTAATAAGAAGGAAACAGGGCATGATGAAAGCTAAGGATGTGGCTGAGGTGATCTTTATCAAGCTGGTTTTCACAAAAATCAACATGGCTGTTGTTACATTAAAAATAACCGAACTGTCCTTTTAAAAAATCTAATTAGCTTAGTATTTGAGAAAACTGTTCTATCAATAATTTGAAAGCTCAAAGGGAAAGAGAGGATGGATAGTTTTGTACTGGTAAGGTTTTACAAAATATATAGCTGGCTGTAAACAGGCTTACCATTTGTATGTTTGGGAGGTCTCCTTTGAAAGTTTCAAGGAATGCAGGATAATCAGGATGAAGAAGGAATATAGAGAAGGGAAAACTCCAAAGGCAACAGATGAGGAAAGATTGAGGGGAATTAATGATCTTCCGACTATTTAAAGACAGTGCCTCAGTAGTGTGCGAGAATAACGCGGGGAGGATTAGAGAAAGACCAGAGAAAGAAATCATGAGTTGGCATCTCATATATGCCAGTGACAACATAAGTCATAAAAAGGACAGATATGGGTTTGATCTCTATCTAGGCCAGATAATGAGGATGCCTAATGTTTAAACAATTTGATCACATTTATTTTTGAGACTGTGACACACAATGAAAATCAATTTAAGGAACAATAAGTTGGTAGATGGAGCTAGAGCACAATGCAGGTAGACAGATGGAGCAACCAAAAAATGCAACATGATTTATGGGAAAACATTTGATGATGCACGTATATACATTATGTTAAGGCTTTTGTCAAATCTGGGCATGGGATAAAACAGGAGTGAATTTGCAGGACAACGAATTTATAATTTCTATTAAGTCATTTGAGGTAGTAAATCTCCAGGAAACTTAGACAATGAGTGAAAATAAGGTTCAAATACAAGGATACGAACCACATGAATTCTCAGCTGTAAGATTAAAAAGTTTCAGTGGAGCAAGAGGATCTGATAACAGTGGTGAAAATAATTGCGGAGTCTTGCTTAAAAGTAAATGAGGAATCCGAACCATGTGTATGGAATTCTGTTGTGTTTCCTTTGAATCAGAACAACTGTCGAACAGAATGCTAGGTTTGAGTTTGTAAAATACACTATACCACGAATGAGTTTTATTTATTTGCAGTTTCTTATTGAGTAGACAAAGGCACTTGTTTTTTCTAATTAAGAACTGTTGCTGTGAATCAGAGATGTAAAGATTTTCTGTCACACAGAAAGTGACAGTGAAAATAAAAAGTTTGGCAAGGCTAAAGGAATTGAAAGTACTGGTGAAACTTGCAAAATAGGAGACTTTGTCATATTCCCAATGTATTAAATGGCAATAGAGCCATGTTTTTTTTTCTTTTCAGGACTGTTAAAAGCATGCTTTTTTCCTCAATGAATGGGGGTCATTTTGTTGCACATTAGATGGTGTGCCATGTACATGTTGATTTAACATTCTCATTTGAACCTGACTAGACATATGCTGAACATGACACAAATTATCACTTCTAGTCTTCCCTCGTAAAAAGATAGTACTTTTGAAGTTTTAAATCGGAAGTGAAAGGGAACAAATGTGTGTGGTAGATTTTAAGTATCATTAACAGCAAATTGAGTATGAAGGAGGTTTTGTTACACAGGTAAAGCTAATCTAAATGTGTGGAGAGAGAGGTAGAACTGGAAGACATGAGTGAACAAATCTGGTGTGCTGAAACAAGTGAATTAGGATTCAGGCGGAGGGTGATAGTGATGCTAATATTATTTCAATAGGAGTGCATATCATAAAGTGCAAACATTAAAGGAAAATGCTTGCTTATGTATGCATGCAGATGTGATTTTAACTGGAAAGTTCTGACTGGATATAACCTATTTTCAGAACAGGATCATGGAGATGCTCCACAGCAAATTTAATTTTGATTAAATGAAAGGAAATTAATTAAATTAATTTTTAACCAGATAAATTAATTGATTATTCTTTGACCCTTTTCAGCTATGGCCTGGGGAAGGTGAAATCCAATATATACGGGCACAGTTTTGTGCTGCCAGTAAAACAGTATTTCTGGGGGAGGTGGTGTGAGGAAACCCATACAGACCGGGGGGGGGGGTGCTAAACATTGGCTGGAGATTGCCTTGAAATCTACATAATTGAAGAAGATGCAAAAAAAATCCATTATACATTATATTGGAAATAAAGAATGTGTAGACTAGATGTAGAGAGAGCAAATAGCAAATTATATTTGAAAGATGCAAGTATAAAAAACAGTTCTACAAATGTTTTGCCTTTTACTTGGATTGCGATGATTACTTTGACATGACTGATTACTTAAGAGACAGAAATACATTATATGGAGAAAAAGTGGGTGAAGCTACACAGTTTTCTTGGCCATTAGCAGAAATGTAACTTATATACATTTTTGTTAATGTGTTGCTTCTGTTTAGAGCTTTTCTCTTAGAATCTGCATTGAGATTGGGTTCTCTCCAGTAGAGCCTTCCAGGTAAGTACATGCAAATAAGTACTTATGTACAAATCGAGTACAAGTGTTCTGTAAGTTGCAGTAGTCTGTTTTTATGATGTCAATATAAGAAGGAAAAAAAAAACAAGTTGAAATGAAAGAAGACTACTCATCGTATATCAGTTGACACCCGAGTTTCAGGTGTAGGTTCAGCAAGTGGGAAGGTGTTAACAGATGCTTTCACAGAGTGTGATCAGAATCTCATAAAATAATCGAAGGTTATTTATAGTAGAGGGCCTTTATCAGGAAACATGGCATCTCCAAATTGATTTTGAGTAGGAGGAATGGAACGTTTTTAAGGAGATGGAGTTCTATGAATCTAAATTACAAATGAGACTATACCACTTAAGTAGGGTCTTAAATGCAGGAAATTTGTGTGGGAGATGCACAATTGTGTGGAATAATGTCATTAGCAGTGTCACATTTAGAGAAATAAGTTGGAGGTTTATAGGTCCATATTAGGCAAAAAGTCTGTTTGGCTATTCGGATACTAGCAAGTGCAAGCTCATCTTTTTGTTTATCCTGTTTGTAAGAGCCTGACTATGCATCCTGGGGTGGATTTATGGAGTCTCATCCCCTCATCAGAACTGTTTTTAAATGTAGCTTGGGAGCATATTCTGATGTGAAGTTGCAGTTTATTCCAGGTAGGAAGTGTTTGTGGACAGATATTTATCTTATCAGTAGGAGCATGTAGGAGGTTGGAGAGGTCGCATATCCCTAAATCTTTCTTTATACCTGAAATTTTTTTGGTTAGGAAATGTTGCAGCTTCTCTGGTTGTGTGGCATGTTTGAAGAGTTATATGCCAAATGGGGTGTCATATTCTGTTATAGGCCTGATAAGGGATGAACAGATGGTGTCAATGGTTTCCTTAGACCTGGAGCATATGTCTTTAGTGACTGTTTGAATCCGGTAGCATGCTTTTGTAATGGTCACATTCCTGAACAACAAACTCTCATTTGACCAAGAACCTAATAACAGTATCTAGCTTGGGAGGGGAGGTTGTATTATATTTTACGGGAAGCACATGTGAGAAGATATAGTGTGCTACATTTCTCCTTACTGTGTCTATGTCTCTGGTCAGAATTTTTAATTTAATTTAACATTTGTTGACCGGGAAAGTCCGACTAGGTTCCACAGAGCCTGTTTTCAGCGGAGGCCCGGGGAGAAATGCTCCAGATACATGTCTTTTGAATGTGGGAGGAAACCGGAGTACCCGGAGGAAACCCACGCGAACACAGGGAGAACATGCAAAGTCCACACAGAAAGCACCCCAGCCAAGAATCAAACCGGAGAACCTCTCGCTGTGAGGTGACAACGTTAACCGCTGCACCACTGCACTGCCCTATACGAATACTCGTTACAATGTAGTTCAGACCTTTTTACAAGTACCCTGACTATAGGACAGGTGACCTAAGTTTCATTAGCAACTCAGGCACTTAATAGTGTCTTCAGAAGAGGGGTGATATGCATGCCAGTACTGTGGAGGGGATGAGTGGCGCAGGAAGGGAAACTGCTACAGTCATCAGAGGAGCAGTTGACATCTTGGGGTGGCAAACTTTCAGCCCACCAAGCCATCAGTTGGAGGTAGCCTTCATTCATGAGTGAACAAGGGTCTACAGTCAGAAGGGTGATGGTGTAATAGATCACTGTGGTCACATGGGTAGTCCAACCCCCTAGACATCATGGGGTTGTGGCTATAAAAACTCTTGCTGCCAGAATCCTGGTAATGGCGCAGGTAACTGTTGTGGATATCTATATTATGACTCTTGTCCCCCCCCCCGCACCACTGGGAAGAACAAGTTGGATGAATTTGATTGGTAATGCCTTGATCGATCATCAGCAGGCAGGAGGAAAAAAATGACCTAGAAACGAACGCTGTCCTTTTAGGATACTGATATCAGTAGAAGTGTCTGTGATAGCACTGAGTTTGCAGTTGTCAGTGTATGCTGAGTGTTCAGTGTGTAAATCAAACTCATAACCTTATTATTGACTTCCGAGGAGTTTGTACTCAGTTAGTACTGGATCATAGACCCTCTCACCAAACCATTTGTCAACACTGTTTTTAAATGACCCTAGCAAATTCTTTTTCTTCTAATTTGTGGGCAGCATATTATGCAGCCTCTCCATTTTGCTTTGAAAATTTTCTAACCAAAGAGAATATTTGTAATTGGGACAGTAACATGCTTATGGTTGTTTCTAGTGTCAAGGGGGCAATTTGAAAATCCTAAACCTATGGTGCCTGCCATAGTTATATCATGTTTGCATTTGTGTATTAAAATTAGTTGCCCCCCCCCAAACAAGTCTATAGTTAATTGAAAAATGTAAACACGAGAGTCTGTATTTATAATTCAAGGACCTAACTTTAAAACTCTGATTGGTTAAAAAAATCTTTGAATTCTTTGCATTCTCATAATCTGAGTAAAAGAGTAGCTACAGGTTGCAACACAGTACTCTAGAGTATGTCTAATCATAGCATTAAGCAGGGTATAAGCACCCTCCCTTTATTCCCTTCTGGATAATGTATGCAAAATATCCCCGATGAATGAATAGCATCTTCTGATAATGATGTGTTATTTTCAAAGTTAAAAGATTTATCAGTAACTATTCCAAGATCCCTAACAGAGTACATTTCACTCAGGAGGGCATTGTTTAGAGCATATATAGGTTAACAGAGATTATTTATCCCAAATTAATATTTTTTTGCATTAACATACCATGTTTATTGGAACTGCACAAAGATGGGGGTGTCCTGGTTCTCCTGCAACTCTACCTGATCAGATAGTTTGGTTACAGTTGTTCCCATCTTTTTGCCATCAGCTAAGCTTGAATAGGTTAGGGGAGATGCTTCAGTAAGACAGTGTTTTATGCTGACTTGGGAGATAAACTGGTGTATTATCAAGACCTGTGGATCTGGTTATATTTGTTTTAGAAAATGTGGGTAGGCCTTGTTTGGGACTAATTTTAGGAGGTTGTTTGGGATGTGAAATGAGAGATGGAACAGAATAAGCAGGAAGAGAACTGGAACTAAATTTGTTTTCCAGTATATTAATAATATCTTCGGGTTTAGAGTAAATATTGTCATTGGAGATCAGCTCTGTGCAGTGTTGGAAATTACATCTAAGATTTCTACCATAGTTAAAAAAAAGCTTTACAATTATCCTTAGAAAAGGTGGCAGTATTTCCTTCATAGGTAGCCCCCAGTTTATGATAGTATATCTGAGTATTTTGCAGAATAGCTTGATATCCTTTTTCTTGTAATGGGAGGATTTGAACTTATTTACATCATTTTTTTTATATTGTACAGTTTGTTGCTTGTGTGATAAGCCCCATAGGGCCTTATTTTGATTTTCCCTTCATGATGCTTCACTGCAGAAGTTTAGATGAGAATAAGTCAGATGTGCTTGCAGCAGCCTCGGTAGTGGAGTCCTTTGGGGAATCCTTTATTTATTTATGTTTATTTAGGTTGTCAGAGAGCTATAAGTGGTTAAACCTAGAGAAGTCTCTAGATGCAGTAGTGTTCGTTGGAGACATGGGTTTAATTATTAAGGAGAATGTAACAGACTCCTGGTCAAACTTGATCATAGAAGGAGTGACATTAGTGTAAGATAATTAGAGGTGATATTCGTGACAAATATGTCAAGGGGTTATGGAACGTGTCATAGGGGAGGGAATAGTTTGGTCCAGGGAACTGTCATTAACAAAGTTTAGGAACTGCTATGCTAATTTGTTTATTTTGGAATACTATTACTGCAGGGTTTATTGAGGCCTCCAGATTTTAGATGTTTGGTTGAGGGTCTGATACTGTTTGGTTAGAAGAAGACAGAAGGCAAGCTAGTTGGCAAGATTAAATAGAAGCAGAAGAAACTAGCTAGTTTGAGAGAACAAGGGACTAAGTAGTTGGCAAACAAAGTAGGCCATAAAAACAGATGACAAAATCAAATGCCATTCTGAGACATGGTTAATAATGCTACTTTGTCAAAGTAAAAGCAAAACGGGCAACCAGCTGATTATATCAAGATAAAAATGAATTGGGCAGCAAAATCAAATGCTAGAATATGGCAGTAAAAGAGTGATAAGGTTACTCTTATTATTGTCACAGTAGTACTAATAGTATTATTTATAAAGCAGTACTTTATAGGTTCATAGGTGTTTATTAGACTAACGACCAGAAGGACCTTTTTTAAGCGTAGCCATGCATACCATATTTCTGACAAGTTCTGATACCCTTTATAAATGTAAGCATTGGCCTGGGAGATGAACTATTTACAGGTTACCTGTTTGCATGAGAGACATAGGTGTCAAACCATGGATGAGTTTCCAGTTTCCCATCCAGTTGTCCAAGTTGCGTTTGAATTGGGTTCATAGGTAGGTACTAGGCTATTGGCCCTAGGGCCTATATAAGCCTAGCTAAACGGTACTCTGGCTTTCACCACCCAAGAAAATTATTTTCCTGTGCCCCTGTCGAGCAGAGCCACGGAAGTGATCCCCGGGGTGAATTTCCTATCTCTCATCCAGTCATCAAGATTTTTCTTGAAGAGTGCTAATGAGGAGCTTTGTTTGATATAGATAGGTAGTTTGTTCCAGAGTATGGGAAGTCTCTGGGACAGGAATCTATCCCTCTAGCATGTTCTGTTTATTGTGGTGACAAGGTTTAGGTCCCTAGAGCGTGCAGCTCAGAGGGATTGGGATTTCTTTAGATGGAGCATGTCCAACAGCTCTGGGTTTGACATAGCTTTGTATGTTAGGCAGAGATCGCCTCTAAGTAGGCTATATACGACGGAGTAAAGCTGGAGTTTTTTGAGACAGTCTGCGTAGGGCATCTGTTTGAGGCTGGTAGTCCTCTCTGTGAGGTATTTCTGTGGCCTTTCCAGTTATTGTAGATGTCTTGTGAGGTGCATACCAGAAGGGGCGTTGTACTCTATAATGGGTCTAATGAGTGATGAGTAGAGGGGAACAGTGACCTCTTTTTTCCTAGATGAGAAACATTTTGTGATGAGGTGTGCCACATAGAAGGATTTCCTGACTACTGTGGCGATGTGATTATCAAAGGAGAGACTACTGTCCACCTGTGTCCCAAGGTCTCTTATCACATTTTCGGTGTTAAGTAGACTACCGTCTGTGGTAGTTCATGGGTACAAAGTTTTTACCAAAAGGGATGACAATGCACTTTTTGGCATTGAGCTTGAGGCCATGGCTTTGACGCCAGGCATCTGTCTCAGTGAGGCCCTTTTGTAGGATGTCCACATCGTTAGGAGTTTTGATTATGGCTCCTAGTTTGCAGTCATCTGCAGACTTTGTTAGCCAAAGATCTTCTGTGTTAGCCTGTACTTCAGAGAAGCAGATACCAAACAGGAGAGGACCCAGGACTGAACCCTGTGGTACTCCACTTGTTACTGGTCTAAGGTTGGATTTAGAGTCTGCTACTTTCACAGTGTGGCTTCTGTCAGTGAGCCAGTTGGCAACCCATCTTGTGACCTAGGGCTTTATACCTAGTTTAGTGAGTTTATCTATAATTCCAGAGTGGGGGATGATATCGAATGCCTTGGCGAGATCTAGATAGGGTGTGTGAACCACCTGACCCTCATCTATGGCTTTGGTGACCACTTCAAAGAAGTCTGTCAGGTTTAGGAGACATGATCTGCCTTTTACAAACCCGAACTGGGTAGGGTCCAGAGTTTGGAGATTACCAATGTCATTGTTTATAAGTTCCATGATGATAAGTTCCATAGCTTTGCAGACCAGGCTCGTCAGGCTAATGGGGTGGTAGTTCCTGAGGTCCGTGGAGGCTCCCGTTTTGTGGAGTGGGATGAATGTTGCTGTGTGCCATTCAGTGGGCACAAAGCCTGAGGTGAGGCTTTGATTGAACATGGTACTTAGGTGGGGTGCCAGTTTATTCTGTAGTTCGTGTAGAATGCAGCCTGGGATGTTGTCAGGTCCCATGGATGCTGTGTTCTTGGCTTTGGAGAGTGTGTTTTTTACCTGTGCAGCCGTGATTACAGGAACTTTGCATTCTTCCGGTATAGAGATGGGCCAGGATGTTGGCAATATCAGTTGGTTCTGTATATTTAGTGCCGTTGTGCTGTAACTCAGAGCAGATCTGAGTGTTGCCATTGAGATTCTTGACATAGCTATAGAATGCTTTGTGGTTGTCTTTAGAATCAGTGGTGATTTTGTTTTTGTAACTAGCTTTGGAGGATTTTATGAGGGATCTCAGCTTCTTACTGAGGCTGACCAGGGAGTTCCTCCAGTCATGGGATTTTACTCTTTTCTGCAACAGTTTCTTTCTTCTGTTGTAGAGTTTGTTTGTGGCAGGGGACCACCAGATTGGCTTCCATTTTTTGGAGGATAGCATCTTGGTTCTGTTAGGGATTGCACGATCCATGCACTAGTGTAAGTGTTTGTAAAGTGCATTTGTATAGGATTCAGCAGTCGTAGCTCTATTGTCTATCAGCATGGGTGTCGTGAAGTTTGCCACTTCTGTCTTAAGAAGCGTAAAGTTGGCTTTGGGTTAAGGAGGAACTCTGCTTCACATAGATGGGGAGCCTGTTCCATAGACTGGGTAGTCTCTGGGATACATACCTATCTCTCCAGCAGGTTATATTTAGATCATATGCAAGTTTTAAGTCTTTAGAACGGGTAACTCTGGTGCTGTTTATTTTGTGGATATGCGAGAGGCCCATCAGAGTGGGGTCTGACAATGCTCTGTATGTCAGGCATAGATCTCCCCTCAAAATCCTGTAGGAGACAGAATACATGGATAGGGCCTTGAGGCAGTCTGCATAAGACATATTACTTATGCCTTGTATTCGTTTAGTGAGGAACGTCTGTGGATGTTCCACTTGTTGGATATAGCTGGTTAGGTTCCTACTAAAGGGGGCATTGTACTCAATGATAAGTCTGATGAATGCCGAATATAGTGGAACAATGACTTCCTTGGACTTAGATGCCATACCTTTGATCCTGTGTTGCACAGCTTATAAAGATTTCCTCACCACTGTAGACACGTGATGATCAAAGGCTAGATTATTATCTATGTGTGTCCCTAGGTCCCTGACTACTGGGTCAACTCTAAGGGGTGTGTTGTTAATATGATAGTTACCAGGTGTGGATGACTTCCCAGAGGATACTGTTATGAATTTTTTGGCACTTAGTTTTAGCCCATTGCTCTGACACTAGTTGTTTGTCTGTGTCAGACCCTCCTGGAGAACATTAGTGTCATTGTGGGAGTCAGTGACCGTGCCAAATTTGCAATCATCTGCAAATTTAGTCAGCCAGAGACTACTGACATTGGCCTTGACTTCTGAGAAGTAAATGCTGAAAGGAGCGGTCCAAGGACTGATCTCTGAGGGACTCCACTTGTGACTGGCCTCTTTGTAGAGGTGGACTCCCCAATTCTAACTTCCTGGTTCCTGTCTGTGAGCCAGTTGGCTATCCACCAGGGCACATAAAGGTTTGTACCTAACCCCTTGAGTTTGTAAACAATGCCCGATTTGGGGTATTGTGTCAAATGCCTTGGCCAGGTCAAGGTAGGCAGTGTGAATGATTTTGCCCTCATCCATTGCTTTGGTGACCTTCTCAAAGAAATCCACCAGGTTGAGTAGGCCTGATCTGCCTTTGACGAAACCAAACTGGGTTGGGTCCAGTGTCTGGAGGTTTACTATATCTCTGTTGATCATCTCCATGATAATTCTTTCCATGGCTTTACCTATACAACTAATGAGACTTATGGGTCTGTAGTTTCCAGTGTCTGTAAATGGTCCACCTTTGTGCAGAGAAATGACTGTTGCCTTTCTCCATTCATGAGGCACAAAGGCTGTTTGGAGGCTACAGTTAAATAGTAATTCCAGAGGCCCTGGTAGGTCATGTTTCATGCTATTTAGAAGGCATCTTGGGATATTGTCTGGGCCCAATGATGCAATGTTCTTGGTCTTGGAAAGAGCATTAAAGACCTGTTCCCTAGTGATAGTTGGGGGAGTTATAACTGATGATATTTCCTGAGGGAAGTTTGTGGGGGAGAGAGGGGTAAAACTGGAGCTGAATTTATCAGCCAGGAGGTTTCCTATATCTTCTGGTTCAGTATAGATGCCTCCATTTACAATGAACTATGCACACAATTGTGTATTGCCTTTGAGGTTGCAGACATAGATAAAGAATGCTTTGTGGTTGTCCTTGGCCTGGGAGGCCAAACTTACCTCAGGTTTGGCTTTGGTAGACTTTATTTGTCCTCTGAGTTGTTTGTTTAGTTTGATGAGAGTGCTTTTACCCTGCTGGGTGCTGCACCTCCTAATTTTGCCATGATTTTCTTCCTCCTGTTATACAGCCGATTGATCGTGTGATTCCACCAGGATGGCTTGTTTTATGAGTTAGCTCTGAACTTCTTCCTGGTGGCTACAGCTGCACCTATGCAGGTGTTAACATTCTTGTACAGGGTTTCTGTGAACAGTTCTGCATAGGCATAATTGTTCTCAAGGTTTATGGGGGCTTGAAATTTTGCCAGGTTCTCACTTAATAGCAGGAAGTTAGCCTTAGAATAATTCCTGAATGTTCCAGGTTTAGCTGGGGGTCCAGGTTTTATTTTTACTTCAAACGAGACCATTTTGTGGTCTGACCTTACCAGGGAAGAAATTACAGTAGGGGGTGTGCAGCAGTCTCTTATATTAGTGAGGACCAGATCCAGTATCGTTGCACCCCTGGTTGGTGTATTGACTGTCTGGTCCAGGGAGTTTGTGTTTCTAAAGTCCGGAAATCTCTGTGCATGTACTTTTGGTGTCATATAGGATTCCCTGTTAACAGTGGGGTAATTAAAGTCGCCCAAGAATATGGTATTGGGTTGCATGGCTAATAAGCTTAAAATACATGGTATGAGTTTCCTGAATCATAGAGGGGGACCTGCAGCTTACATGAAAGTGGTACTGGATTTTACCTGTGGTGATTTGAACATGGAGCAGCTCAAGTGCATTGTCCTGTGTGACCAGCCTTGAAGTGCATTTATTTTTGATGCAAGTAGAGACACCTCCACCTTTAGTCCCTGCCTGTGAAGTAGCTGGCCTAAATGTGTGGAAAGCATTATAATTTTGCACTGTTGGTGTGCTCTGTGCGGCTTTAAGCCTTATTTCAGTGACCGCACAGATATCAGCAAGTTGTAGGGTAAAGAAAGCTTCTAGGGAGTGGAGTTTTTTGTTTAGACTCCTAGCATTGAGCAGTAATGCCTTTAGATTTTCTTGGTTTTGAATTGCTATGTCTGAAGTACTTTCAGTTTGGCATTGCCTAAAAAGGCACTATGGGTAAAGACAGTGTTTTAGCTAATATTCAAAAGCCTAGAGGGTAGAGGTGCAGACCATCCCTGGCAAAGCAGCGTGGTCTGTTGACCATCTCCTTCCATGCTGACAAATATTGCATCCCTTAGAATGACACCAGAAACTAAGCCAATTATTAAAATCAATCTTTTGTTTGTATTGTGGCATCATCCTTGGAGAAGGTAAAATGCTGCTCAATGCTATACTCTTACCAGCCTGAGACACATATTCCGAGACCTCCATGATGTCTCTCTTCATATAGTCTAGGGTGGTATATCTCAGGTCATTTACTCCCACATGGGTTATGACTGAGCCATATTGGTAATTGTGGTCCAATGACCTGAGTGAATGCGTAATGTGGCGGATCCTAGCCCCTGATAAGCAACTGACTGACTTTCTCCTTACTCAGCCTGGTAAGAGGGACATCAGTGTGTCTCATGATGGAGTCTCCAATGACTAGACTGTTGGATTTTGTGGTGGCTTGCCTTATGGGCTTAGAAGTACAAGCTCCATGAGATGTAGCTGTATGTGTTGATGTGAGTGTTGTTTTGCAAGAGAGCATTTGGGGCTCCTGAGGGTATTTGTTATGTTTACTTCATCTAGGAGGTCTTTGTGGTTGAGGAACGTTATATGTACAGCTATTAACATGCTTGTACAGGGTTTCTGTGAACAGTTCTGCATAAGCAGAAGTTTTCTCAGGTTTATAGGGGTTTGAAATTTTGCCAGGTTCTCATTTAATAGCAGGAGGTTAGCCTTAGAATAGTTCCTGAGTATTCCATGTTTAGCTTGGAGTCCAGGTTTTATTTTTTACTTCAAAGGAGACCATTTTGTGGACTGACCTTAGCAGGGAAGGCATTACAGTAGGGGGGTGTGCAGCAGTCTCCCATATTAGTGAGGACCAGATCCAATATGGTTGCACCCCTGTTTGGTGTATTGACTTTCTGGTCCAGGGAGTTTGTGTTTACAAAATCTAAGACTTTCTGTGCATGTACGTTTGGTGTCGTATAGGATTGCCACTTAATAGTGGGGTAATTAAAGTCACCCATGAATATGGTATTAGATTGGATGGTTAGTGTTTCTAATAAGTTTAAATACATGGTATGGGTTTTCTTGGTCATAGAGGGGGACCTATAGCTTTCAAGAAGTGGTATTGGATTTTACCTGTGGTGATTTCAACATGGAGCAGCTCAAGTGCATTGTCCTGTTTGAGCAGCCTTGAAGTATATTTATTTTTCATGTATATAGAGACACCTCCACCTTTAGTCTCTGCCTGTGAAGTAGCTGGCCTAAATGTGTAGAAGGCATTATAACCTTGCACTGTTGGTGTGCTCTCCATGGCTTTAAACCATGTCTCAGTGACCACACAGACATCAGCATTCTCCAGGATAAAGAGAGCTTCTAGGGAGTTGAGTTTTTTGTTTAGGCTCCTAGCACTGAGCAGTAATACCGTTAGATTTTATTTAAGGTCAAAATATGCAGTAAGTAAGGGTGAGGCTTGCATGCCACAGGGCATCATTTACTTATAGATTCATAGGGTCATAGGCAAGTATTAGGCTAGCTGCCTTTGTGGACCAATTTAAGCCAGGCCAGTTTTCCTTAGTGAGGATCAAACCTTGCATTTCTTGTTTGTGAGGTAAACACCTTAACCATTATGCCAACCTCCAACTTCAGCAGTCAAAGAAGGAAAAACGTTTGCCACAATGCAACATTTAAGTCAGAGTGCATCAGGAATTGGATGAGAAGAACCACGCTGCAGCCTCATGTCAACAGTGTAAATAAGTCTTGGATGCCACAGAAAACTGTACAATAGGACATGTATGCATCAGAAAACAGATACGTCAGGCAGCAATGAAAATTATAAAGACAAGCGTAGTGCGCTACAGTTATGTCAGTGGTATGAGGGTGGTACAGCAGATGTATATAATTTGCAGAGTAGCACGCTGTTTCTAAGCCGCTGTTATATGAGAGAAAAAAAATGTGGCGATGCAGAAAACATAGCAGTGAAACAGTAAAACAGCAATATGTCAAATAAAACAAGGCAGTGAATGAAGATAATACAACAGTGTTATGAAGCGAAGTCAGTGTAACAAAGATACCAGTGGTATATGTTAATACAGCAACTGTGTAACTAGGTGCCATAGTAGTACAGTGGGTAGGATTGTCACTTCGCATCAAGAGGTTCCCCAGTTCGATTCCCGGCTGGGGTGCTTTATGTGCACAGTCTACATGTCTTCCCAGTGTTTGTGTGGCTTTTCTCTGGGTGCTCTCGTTTCCTCCCACTTTCCAAAGACATGTAGTAGGTGAAACAGACACACTAAATTGGCTGTAGGTTTGAGTGTGCTTGAGTGTCTGTGGGTATGGAAGAACAAGTGTGGCAGGGCTACTTAGGGTCTAGATGATTGTCACTGTTGCGGTGACACCCCCACCCCATATATAAAAATAGGAGAACGAGGTTGTGTGTGGATGGATGGGTAGAGTACAGGAATGGCATAGGTAGAGCAGTGCAGCAAAATGCAAAACCAGATGCAGCAGAGCAGCAAAGTAAAACAGATCCGTTTTGTAAGTACTATGAGCTGGTGCACTAACTGGCAGGACCTTAACTTGAAGTTCTAAGAGTGCAGGAAGGGTTACTTGGATTTAGTGCCCTGGATTGGGGCAATGTGGAAATAAGCTTGATGACTTCAGTATAGCACAGGATGCAACAGTGCTGTGCAGGGGAAAGCACAGGATGCAACAGTGCTGTGCAGGGGAAAGCACAGGCTGCAACAGTGCTGTGCAGGGGAAAGCACAGGATGCAACAGTGCTGTGCAGGGGAAAGCACAGGCTGCAACAGTGCTGTGCAGGGGAAAGCACAGGCTGCAACAGTGCTGTGCAGGGGAAAGCACAGGATGCAACAGTGCTGTGCAGGGGAAAGCACAGGCTGCAACAGTGCTGTGCAGGGGAAAGCACAGGATGCAACAGTGCTGTGCAGGGGAAAGCTGATTATCTTCCAGAAGAAAAAACAGACTTGATTGTGGAAATCATGGTCCTATAGTTCAGATGGTGATTTGCACAACTTACAGCAGCTCACCACAAAGCAAAAGTGGGAATCTGCACAACTAAATTGGCAGCTGTTAGGAGCACATATGACTGGGCTGCCTACAGCAGCAAGAGTTTGAATGAAATTACTTAGCAGCTGCAGGGTCACAGTGATGTCCGAGGTAAAACGGGCTTCTTCGTAGAACTCTTCTCCTTGTAGTTGAAGGTTGTTATATCTTACAACAGCTCAGCACAAAAGAAAACATTGTTTTGATTTCACTGAAGGGCACTGAGGTCTCCAATACTGCTGTTCTGCAGTAAACTTGGCTGTTTTGTAGTAGCTTTATTCAGGGGATGAGAACTAGAAAGACTGTGTGTTGTTGAGGAATCATGAAGCATGATGGGAGCATGAAATAGGAAAGTTCTAACTGTCCTAATCTTTTCATGCACCAAGTTTTATATGTAGATCAGAGTTCATTTGTTGGTTAAGAATGACATCAGTAAGCTTGATAAAGGGGTCATCCCTGAGTTACTTGGCTTATCAGAGTTTTGATGAAATGATTATGGCCTGAGCTGTTGTAGTTAGAACAGTCAAGAGTCATAATGCCATTTTTGCAGTTGACTGATGCTGATTTGAAAAATAACAAAATAACAAACAAACCACGACCGAAGGAAGAAAACAAACAAAATTTAATGAGAAGTTAGCGCTTTCACGATCCAAGCTGATCACTTCTTCAGACTTAAATCACACTTCTGAACAGCCAAATTTAAATTAAAAGACAGACTATCACAGTGGAGAATGTACTAACTAAATTGGAAACTGCATTGATCTAAAAGCTTTAATTACTTAAACGCTAAAAATATTTAAAACATGTACAGCTATTAGTAAAATGTATAAATAGTACATATTAATACAAAAAAAAACATTTGACACATAATTTTAATGTTTCAGTGGTCTGGCTTTCAAAATAGGTTTAAGTGATACCATACCATTAATTCCAGGGGGTTTATCAACCTGCAGTTTCGTAATCCACTTCTGTTCAACCTCCTCTGTCCTGTTCTTAATATCTCCACCTCTCAAGCTTTCTGATAAAATCTCTAATACAACAAAGTTAAAAACATGGTGTATCCCTTTTTCTTGTACGTGCTTAGCCAGTGCACTAGTTTCCTTATTTTTACAATGTCCCAGGATTCTATCTTTAAGGCATCTAGTTGTCTTCCCAGTATTTACAAAAACTAAAATACACCACATTCTGCGTTTTACAATCTGCATAGACGTCAGCCTCAACTTTAAATTTCTGACTTCTGTGCAAAAAAGAAGAGCCTGAATAGATGTACTTCCAGGCTGTACAATTTCTGCAGGGGAAGGTGCCTACTCCGTTAGAGCATTTCTTGCTGGTCTCTCCTGAGGACTTGTAACAGCGCTGCCTCTTAAGTGACTTTCTGTTAATAAATGAGAAATGTGGTACCGTATCAATTACATTGTCTAATTCAGTTATCGAAGTTAATATAGTCCAGTTTTTTTCAAAAATGTAACAAAATAACAATATCACTAGAGTATGATACTGGAAATCCAATTCTGTCATTATTAGCCCTAGAATTACTAGGGCTCCCTTCTGTTGAATGGGAAAACTAGGGTTTGCCACTACATACTTACTTTACTTACGTACTTTAGTTTACGTACTTCATACATATGACTGACACTTTCATCTAGCTCAGTTTGATTATAGCCCCTATCCATGAAATCTTTCCTCAGTATAGAGACTGCTGCATTTAACCCATCATCTGTGTTATGTATCCTGCTCATTCTCAAGAACTGCCCCTTGAGAACATTCTTACTCGCATGTCTAGGGTGCATACTTTATTTGTGTAGGATGCAATTGTTTCTGCTAGGTTTTCTGTACAGGTCTGTAGTTAATCCCCCAGGTTGTATCTTACTAACTTTTACATCTAAAAACTCTATTCTCTCATTAGAGTACTTATAAGTGAACCTCAGGAAGTTGGTAGACATATGAAGATAATCAATAAATTGTTCTAATTTTTCTACGGTACTTCCCCATAACAGGAAGCATCATCTGCAAAACATACATATCATAAAATTGCATCACTAAAATCATTACCTTGGAGTAGAGTATTGTGTTCCCATTGTACCAATGCTAGGTTGGCCGTAGCTATTGGCACAAGCTGTGCCCATAGCCACGCCAACATTTTGCAAGTAAAACGTCTCATTAAATATGAACACATTATTCTCCAAAATAATCTGAAGTAGGTTACATATCAGGTTAATTTTAGCAGAAGTAAAAACTTTTTAGTACATAGCAATTCACATATATTCTCAATGCCCCATTCATTAGGTATTACTGTAAAGAGAGATACTATATCCATTGTAACAAAAAGAAAGTCATTATTCTGCTCTCTCATTTTAGCATAAAGTAAGCCAAGAAATGTCTTAGTGTCTCTTAATATAGTACCACAAGTTTCCAAAACGGGGTGCAAGCTCTTCTCTACAAAAATGGATATAGCCTCAGTTACCCCGCCTCTACTTGAGACTATGGGTCTCACTGGGGGGCACGTCAGATCTTTGTGTACTTTCGGTAGTCCATAAATAATAGGAAATACTGATGCTGATTTGAAGACTGATTTTCAGTTTTGAGCAGCTGAGTGGAGAATCGTCAGATAACTGACATACTGAATAAAAGGGTCTGGCCACAATTCTCTGCTGTGTCATTTGCAAAGATGGGAAAGGGACTGAGGACTGACTTCTTGTAGAACACAGAATCTGCGAGACGAAATGAAATGATATTGAGTCATCTTTTGACCTGAGCTGTGTCCTGCAAGTAGTTGGATGAACCATTGGATTGAAGGAATTGACATTCCACGTTGGCCAGGTGCTTATTGAGTGATTTCATGGTATTGTATGCTTTGACTTGGTCAAGTAATACAGCTCAAGTGACTTGACCTTGGTAAGGTTTGTTCTTAAGGAAGTACACAAGTATTTAGCAGTGCAGGTTTAGTACTATGGTAGGATGAAAGACATTTGGAGTGTGAGAGTTGAGTAGAATACAGAACTGGCTGTAGACTGACACATTTGTATTACTTATTCATTGTCAAATGGTATGAAAAATATGGTGTGTAACTTCAGACTGGATAAAGCAGAAAGGTGTGTGTGTGTGTGTGTGTGTGTGTGTGTGTGTGTGTGCGCATGTATATGCGTGCGAGCCTGTGCATGTTACATATTTGATTTGAGCTCAGTACATGGTGAAGACTGTGTGCTTTTGGGTGCTAAGATAATGTGCTAGTTAGTGGAGGACGTATCCTAGAGTCACATAATGTACAAGGTAACTGGGTCCAATGGCCATTTCTGCCTTGCCAAATATCCACCCTTAGCCTTTACTTCCTTTTTCAAGGAGCAACAAGTCATTCATACTAGGGATGTATTTGTGGATACTCATCCAGTTGTATAAATTTCTTTTTGATTTCTGAAAGTATGTCACATTGCATAATTTAGAGTTGAAGGTTGTTCCAGGGAAGGGATAAGTATTGCATGACGAATCTCTCTCTCCAGTGGGCATGCTTTTCAATCACAGCCTAAGCACTGGCTTCATCCCAGTGGAATGGAAAACAGCTACAATCATCCCTTTACACAAAGGAGGTGCATCCACATACCCAGGGAACTATAGACCCATTATCTTGACCAGCCTTATCTGCAGGCCATGCAAGACTCATTATGGACCTTATTAACAAAGATATAGGAAATCTCCAAACACTTGACCCCACCCAGTTTGGCTTTGTCAAGGGGAGATCATGCCTGTTAAACTTGGTGAACTTCTTTGAGACAGTCGCCAAAGGCCTAGACAAGGGCAGATTTGTGCATATGGCCTACCTAGACTTAGTCAAGGCCTTTGACACAATCCCCCACTCGGGCATCATTGATAAACTCACCCAGCTGGGTATCAACCCATATATTGTCAGGTGGGTTGCAAACTGGCTCACTGATAGAACTCATACAGTCAAAATAGGTGACTTCACCTCCTCCAACAGACCCGTAACCAGTGGTGTTCCACGGGGATCAGTTCTGGGACCCCCACTGTTTGGAATCTACTTCTACAAAGTACAGGCTCAAACTAAAGGACTGTGGCTGACAAAGTTTGCTGATGACTGCAAACTGGGACCAATCATTGAAACTCCTAGCGATGTCAACATCCTGCAAGAAGGTCTTACATAGATTGATGACTGGTGCCAAAGTCATGGTCTTACACTTAGTGACAAAAAATGCATTACCATCCCCTTTGGCAAGGGTGATGTTCCTGCAAGCTACCACATCAATAGCAATACCCTAAGCACACAGCCAGTGATGAGAGATCTGGGCACACAGGTTGACAGCAACTTTAACTTTGATCAACCTATCTCCATGATAGTAAGAAGGGCATTTTATATCTCATAAGTAAGGGCACTGTCTCCAGGAAAAAAAAAAGAGGTCATAACAGGCCAATAATAGAGTACAAAGCTCCCTTTGGTATGTTCTTTTCTGAGCACATGCAGCAATTGGAGAGACCTCAGAGTTTCCTTACAAAGAAAATTCAGGGTCTTCAAAATATGTCTTATGCGGACAAATTGAAATTATTGTCACTTTACTCTGTGTCATACAGACTGCTCAGAGGTGACCTGTGCATTGCATACATAAAGTCTTTGACCCAGCTTTAATAGAAGTGCTGCACATTCGCAAGTCAAGTGTCACATGGGTCACTCAATCAAAGGACCTTAACCTGGAATGTGACATCAACAGAATTTGCTGTAGAGACAGATTTGTCTCACAGAGATTGCCACACTTTTGGAACAAGCTTCCTTTTCATGATAAACAAAGCCCCTCACTGGCCCTATTTAAGCTTAATTTGGATGATTGGATGGGTAACTGGAGATTCACCACAGGGGTTCCACCTGTTTACCCTCTTGGACAGGGGCAATAGGTGCTGATTTTAGTGTCTGCTTGAACCAGACACACTTGGGAACACTGGTTGAACTTGGCTAGGTTTGTAAGATCCCTGGGGCTTAGGCTAGTAACCTCCTATGATCCTGTGATCCAATGTGCTTTATTTATTTGCTGAAACAAGTTTTAGATATCTGATTCTAATGTTAGTGTGACTGTTTGATAGAAGAGATCTTGGACTACTCGACCCTTAATGGCCTGAAAGGTTAGACACAGATTACCCCTGAGGAATCTATAGGGCAGTGAATAAAGGCACAGTGCTTCCAGCCTCTCCTGCTAGCTCTTGCCTTTTAAGCCTGTGATCTTTTAGTTAGGAACCTTTGGGGCCTTTCTGGTTGCTTGATATGCCTAATAAAATACATCCCAGATGGGGATTGTATTTAATAATGAGTCTGATCATTGGAGAATATAGTTGGGTAAGACCTTCCTTGGATATAGGTAGAAAACCTTTTGCAATCAGCTGTGCCAAGTAAAAAGAATTCCTAATCAGTATTGCAACATGGTGGTCAAAGGTAAAGAAATTATCTAATCATGTTCTAAGGTTTCTCATCACACTTTAATTTTGAAGCGGGATGTTGTCTATACTATGAAATAGTTGAAGGGATTGTTTACCAGTTGCAATGATATTGCACTTTTTGGGATTCAGATTTTACACATTTTTGAGTACCAGTTGTTGATGTGTGATTTCCATTTGGAGCTTCTGCATATCAGAGGATGACTTAAGGGTAACACCAAGTTTGCAGTCGTCCACAGAATCGATTAGCCAGAGATCCCCATGTGGACATCTGAGAAGTATATGGGCGGCACAGTGGTGCCGTGGTTAACATTGTCACCTCACAGCAAGAGGTTCTCTGGTTCGATTCTCGGCTGGGGTGCCTTCTGTGTGGAGTTTGCATGTTCTCCCTGTGTTCGCGTGGGTTTCCTCCGGGTACTCCGGTTTCCTCCCACATTCCAAAGACATGCATCTGGAGCATTTCTCCCCGGGCCTCCGCTGAAAACAGGCTCTGTGGAACCTAGTCGGACATTCCCGGTCAACAAATGTTAAATAAATAAATAAATAAATAAATAAATATGCCAAATGATAGAGGTCCCAGCACAGACTACTGAAGACCAAAACTCATCACCTTCATGTTTGCTGAGGACACACTTGTCAGTCCTCACATAGATGGGTTCTGTCCCTCAGCCAACTTGCTGTCCAGCTATGTATGGGTCAGTTTGGAACTTATTCAGCTTCTTTATTATGTTATGTGTCAGAAACCTTAGCTTTGTCATGGTATGCAACATGCATGCATGTCCACTGTCCATGACATGCTCTCAGAAATGTTGACAAGATTTATTAAACAGTATCTACCCATAACAGAGCCACATTGCTTGGGTGGGTCAAGCCTCATACGATTTTTGCTATCATTTAATTAGGCCATTTATGATATGTTCCATGACTTTGCCAAATAGAGTTGTCAGTCTTATGGATCTCTAGTTTAGGGGTTCAGTGGTGCCCTATAGAGTGGAAATCACAACAAGCTGTTTGCCATACTGCAGGGACAAAGCCTGGTGTCCAGGCTCAGGCCAAATAGCTGTAGGAGCAGGCCCACTATGTTGTGTTTTGTCAAGTTTGTGTGGCAACTGTATATATTATCAGGCCCCACAGATGACGTATTGTTCTTTTTGAAGAATACCCTTTAGCAAGTGTTCTTTGTTTATGGTGGGGTTTATGAGATTCTGTAGAATATGCAGGCTTTGTATAGTTGTTTCAGGGGTGACATTTGCACGGAATTTGCAAGCTAGTATACTGGCTATACCTACTGGATCCAAGTAATTAGTGCCATTTTCACTAAATTCTGTGCAATGCTGGGTGTTGTTCCTTAGTTTCCTAATGTAGCTAAAGAACTAAAACAAAGAGTAAAAAGGTCACACAAATAACCAACTGGTTAAAAAACACAAAAAGAAAAATCTAGCAAAGCTAGACTTCTGTGTGATACCTTAAACCTCTTGCATCGGAGGCCTCATGGGATATATGCAAATCACCCCTTAAGGATATCAGGTGTCTCAGCTAAATGGCAATTCTGAATGTCCATGACTTTTTCTTTTAATTTCACTTTTAAGTCTATCGGGCTGGTATACTTTTAAACTTTCACCCAATCCTCATCACCTCCCTCTCACCTAACTCCCTATCGTTCTTTTTCAATAATACTCTACGACTAATATGTTATCTCTTTATTTACAGCATTTATTCTGCGCATCTTACTGAAGTACTCAAGACTTATTCCCTGAAAGGACTGTACAACTTGATTTTATTGCTGTAAAAATATATATACCCTCTGGAATTAATCATGTACTTTATATTATGTATATTCACTTTAATGTTTGCTTTATCTGAGATTATGTTTTTCTATTTGATTTTTCTAATTGTGGAGCTTTTCATCCTAGGCCTCCTCTGAAAAAAGGCTTCGGCTCACTTGGACTAATCCGGTCAACAAATGTCAAATAAAAGTAAATAAAATTAATTTTGTTTGGATCTGGTAGGAATTACTACATTAAAGCTTGTGTCCAAGTGCGCATAGTTTGTTTGCTTAATTACTTGATGTGCTACTATCTTGGGTGATTATAGTTAAACTTGAATTTAGAGACTTCAGGTTTACGGTCCGTCTACAATTCTGTGATGAAGTCTCCGAACTTTGTGTTTATTTGCATCTAACTGTTTGGAGATTTTGAAGGACAAGCTTACTAGTTTGTGACCAGATTTAATTGGAGAAGTGATTACCAAGCGGTAGCTGATATCATTGTATTGGTAAGGACCAGGTAAAGAATGTTTTATCCTCTAGTGGGTCTCTTGAAAACTAGGTCCAGGGAATTTTTATTTATGAAATCAAGGAATTTTTGAGCGTAACCTACAGTTGAGGTATAGATATCCCAGTTTGTTTTTATGCAAGTTTCGTAGGATAATAAAATTCCTGTTAATTTGAAGTTCATCTAGTGTATTTAAGAAGCCAACATGGTTTTCTAAGCATAGAGGGGTCCTGTAACATGCAATGATCTGATAGCCGGTCCTATTTATTGTGATTTGGATATCAGTTAGTTAAGTTTTTGGGTCTTTATGAATCTGCCCTGAAGTTATGTCATCTGTAACAAATATGGATACTCCACCACTGTTACCATCTGTCCAAAAGGCTCGGTAGGCACACAGCCCTGGTATGGAAAGAGTGCTTTCTCTAATTTTAAATTAAGTTTCCCTAATAATGCACACATGTATGCACTTCAAAAGCAGCAGGGCCTCATGGTTAGGTAATTCGTTATTTAGACTCTTGGTATTTAGCACTTCCTTCCTAATGGGGTTGGGTACTTGATATGTTTATTTTTGTTAGGTGTGGAGATCCATTAGTGGGACTGTACTTGAAAAAAATGCACTTTGGAGACAACAAAGGATTTAATCAATATGCAGACGTCCTGGAACAACAAGTTCAAATTATGCCTTGCAAAGCAAGATTGTCTGTCTAGTATCTCCTCCCATGCTTCATGTACTGGATACCCGTAAAATGACGTCAAATGTACAGCCAGTTGTTGAAACCAATTATCTTTTTCTTGTACATTGGCATCATGCAAAGAAAAGGCAGGATGTTGCACACAACCAGAGCCTTATCTGTATTTGTGGAACTTTTCTCCTAGGTTCCACCACTGAGTTTCCCAGTAAACAGACGCAATAAATAATAATACATAAATGAATACATTTGTGACATACAAGGAGAGCTCTGCCTTGTCTCTCTGCTTATCCCTCAGTGTTTTATGCACTAGGTCATTCACGCTCATGAGGACCACTGCTATGTCATAATCCTGTTTGTTTGGCTTTAAGCAGCTTTATGGCCCTTATTATGTCACAGATCTTGGCTTCTGAAAGGCATCTCAGTATCACCCTCTCTTTGCCCAGATGTTCATCGTGTTACCCTGCTGCAGTCATCACACTTGGGTTATCCTGCCGTCAGGCCGTCCCGCAGTCGGCCCGAATTCCAAAGTCTTGGTCCGGCGTCGGTTGCTGTCGCTTCTTCCCTGACGTCAGTGCGCCAGGGGTATATAAGAGGCATCCGACGCCATTTTCTTCAGTCTTTCTTGCCGCGCGGTGCCCGAAGCAGAAGCAGTTCGCAAGTGCCGGTCGGCCGACACCTGAGATTTTCGATTTGAATTTCAGTCCGAAGTCTTCAATAAAGCTAAGTACCCCACCCCGTTGGGGAACATTTTCTTGCCTCAGTCCGATGTCAGAAAAAGTTAACAATTGCATTTCTTGTGGGAAGCAAATACCTCATAAGGACTTCCATTCCTATTGTATTCCTTGCCTAGGCTCAGACCACGATGTCACAGGTTGTCAGTTTTGCGCTAGGTTTAATAAACGCACTATCAAACGCTGTTTTGACTTCGCACGGCATTACTTTGGTAGGAAATTTAATTATATCATGCCGTCGGAGCAGCTGATGACCGCAATTCATAAAAAACGCAAGGATAAGGACAGGCAGCCTAGGAATAAGCCAGACCCCGAGGCCTCAGCTGGGCCTGTCGCCGGTTCTCTGGTTTTCAGTGAGGCGTCTACGCAGCCCCTGACGACTGCAGAGCTGGAACCCCAGACAGCTGCCGACTCCCAAGCGGAGTCTACTAGGCCGATGCAGCCATCTACCGACACTGGAGCAGAATTAGTCACCGGTGCAGAGGAAACACCTTTGGTTGCAGAAGGTGTCTTCAGACCAACTACACTCACCATTAAATCTTATGCTAAGCTTAAAACTCCTTTAAACCTAAGAAAACTGTTCATCAGTCTACAGGTCAAAGCCCCATGCCTAGGAAACAGATGCTTAAGATGGCTGAAGATTTAATTACCCTCATCAGGGTTCCCATCCCCCTCCTAATAAAAGACCAAGACAAGAGGAGGATTACGCATCCTCTGACCAGATTTCTCTCTCCTCAGATTCTTCTGAGGAACAGGATTACACTTTTCCACCTTATGAGGATTCTGATGCTGAAGACTCTATTCCCTCAGCATCTCCCCCTGAAGATTACTCCTTTGGGGAAACATTACATACCATGAGGGAACATTTCCACTGGGAAGGCCAGGATTACTCAGATTCTAAGAAAAGGCTCCGAGAGTTCCTTTCATTACCCCAGCACAGACCTCTTGCTATCCCTCCTGTTTTAGATATTGTGGATGATGTCTACTTGGAGTCTAGTTTAAATCCAGACTCTCTACCTCCTGCTCCGGCCAAACCAGACAGATACTACAGAGTACCTGACTCACACAAATTCCTTTATAAAAGCCCTGTAGCTGATCCAGAAACCATATCCCAGGGTCCTAAGGGAGCAAAAGCTTCTATGGCTAAAAATTCTGTGCCCTCTGAAAGAGATTCCAGAGTCCTAGATAGATGGGGAAAGAAAATATATACCTCTGCAACTCTGGCTATGAGAACATTAAATTGCCAGTTTCACATGTTGAAATATCAACAATTCCTGATGTCTCAGTTAAAACAAAAAATGAGCACACATTTAGAACAGCCTGAATTCAAGGAAATGCAGGATCTGTTGCATGCAGCTGAACAGGTGGGCAAGCTTAATTTACGATGCGGATTTGATTCACTGGAAGCTTCCTGTAGAGCAGCTGTTACTGGCTCTGTCATTCATAGACATGCTTGGTTAAAAGAGCAAACCCTCCCTGACCATGTTAAAGCAAAATTATTAGATGCACCTTACCAACAGGATGTATTATTTGGTGTCAAAGCAGAAGAGGTTTTAAAGAAAATGGAAGATAAGGCTAAATCTGTGCAAACGGTCAAGGATTTCTTGCAGGTACAACCCCCTCACTTCAGCAGAAATTGGCCAACAAAAAATTGGTCCTTTCCAGCTTCAGACAGATCACAGAGGGGCAAATACAGACGCCCAAGGGACAGAGCTCAGTCACAGGGCCTTTACAAACCTCGCCAATGGGGTTCTGCTACCCATCCTGGCAACACCCTTGGGAGGAAAACTAGCATTTTTTGCAGACAACTGGCACATCATCACAAAAGACAAATGGGTTCTAAACATTGTCTCTCAAGGATACAGATTCCACTTTCATACCTTACCAAGAATCAAAGGAATGCCAAACCTGCCACCAAATCAATGGGCAGAGGCACAAAAACAAATTACAGCTCTCATGAACATGAGAGCCATTCAACAGGTACCTACACAGGAGCAAGGACAAGGATTTTACTTAAGACTCTTCCTAGTTCCAAGAAAGGACAAAGCATGGAGACCCATTCTGGATCTTTCAATTCTGAACACCTATCTGCAAGTACCAAAATTTAAGATGCTAACACTACAGCAGCTTCTTCCCATGCTGGGCAAGAATGCTTGGCTAGTCACTTTGGACCTCAAGGAGGCATACCTGCATGTCCCTATCAGACAAAATTGCAGAAGATACCTCCGCTTCATTGCAGGTTCAACGCATTATCAATTCTCTGCGCTGCCCTTTGGCTTATCTACTGCGCCCAGGGTCTTCACAAAATGCCTAGCACCAGTAATTGCATACTGCAGACAAAGAGGAATTCAAATATACCAATACCTGGACGACTGTCTTATTCAAGCAGAAAGCAAGGACATTCTTTTACAGCATCTGGCATTTGTCAAACACCTTCTAAGTTGCCTAGGGTACACAGTAAATGGAAAGAAATCAAAACTAGTGCCCTCACAAAACATAATATTCCTGGGTGCCAGCTTGAATACAACGACCCAGATGGCTTATCTCACACCAGACAAACAACAACAGCTGTTTCAATATTTCAAAATAATGGCAACAAAGACCCAACTCCCTGCAAGAAAAATTCTGCAGGCCTTGGGATTCATGGCATCTTGCATACTACTAATACCATTTGCAAAACTGCATATGAGGAAATTACAATGGTACCTGAAAAGTGTATGGACTCAGCACAGCCACAGCTTGGAAACAATGATTCCACTCATTCCCTGCCTTCAACAGGAGTTTCTGTGGTGGGCACAGGCATATCACCTCAACAAGGGTCAGCCTTTCACCTTACCCACAGCCAGGCAAACTATGACAACAGATGCATCGGACTATGCCTGGGGAGAACACATGGCAGGGCAGTGCATTCAGGGCAAATGGACTACAGATCAGAGACACCTGCATATCAATCAAAAAGAAATGCTAGCAGTGCAGAATGCCCTAACAGCTTTCAAGGACCTTCTACACCCAGGACAGCTACTAATAAGGACAGACAACACCACAGTTATGTGGTACATAAACAAGCAAGGGGGCACACATTCCTACTCTCTATGCAGGCAAGCAATGACCTTGTGGAACACTGCACTGTCTTACCAGGTTCAATTACAAGCACAATTCCTGCCAGGAAAGAAAAACACATTGGCAGACGACCTAAGCAGAAACATCATGGATCCACACGAATGGAAACTAGATCCACAAGTATTTGCAATGATAGCTCAAAACTGGGGACGCCCAGACATAGATCTGTTTGCAAGCCCCCACAACCACCAACTTCAAAAATTTTGCGCAAGGACCTTCCATCCACTAGCTTGGAAAGTGGACGTCCTCTCATTCAGTTGGAAAACATTAACAGTATATGCCTTCCCTCCACTGCCTCTTCTAGCAAAGGTACTGCTGAAAGTCAGATTAGAGAGGCCACAAATGATTCTTGTTGCATCAGACTGGCCATGCCAACATTGGCATCCAATTTTAAGGAACATGGCCCAGGGCCCACCATGGATTTTGCCACAAATTCCTCACCTGCTCACCCAGTGAGACAATCTGATTCTACACAGCCAGCTCAAGACTTTAAACCTGGCTGCATGGCAAATTACCTAATCAACCAGCCAACACCTTTATCCAAAGTTGTTATGGATGTCATTCTGGAGGCCAGGAGGCCCAGCACCAGGAAAACCTATTCAGACAAATGGAAAAGATTTTGCTCCTGGAACCAGGCTAAAGGCCTAAATCCCCTGGAGCTGAACATTCCTCAGATTCTACAATATTTAACTGAGATGTTAACACAAAGGACTTTCCTTTTCATCTGTTAAGATCCACGCCTCAGCAATTTCAGCTCATTACAGCACTGATCCTCCTTTATTTTCACATCCACTCCTAAGACAGTACCTCAGAGGGGCCAAGAACTTAAGACCACCAAGGAGAGCTCCAACACCTACTTGGGATCTCAACTTTGTCCTGGAAAAGCTTACACTGCCGCCCTTTGAACCAGCTTTTTCAACTGATTTTGGAAAACTGCCCTACTACTAGCAATAATCTCAACTGGAAGAGTCTCAGAGCTACAGGCACTAATGGCAGTGGAACCTTTCCTCATTTTTCATCAAGACAGAGTTTCTCTACGAACTAATCCTTCCTTTATGCCAAAGGTGGTATCCAGTGTGGCCCTAAACCAAACCATTCACTTGCCCACCTTCTTCCCAAATCCCCAGAACAAAGGAGAAAGACTCCTGCACTATTTGGACATTCACAGGCAATTACGTTACTACTTGGATAAAACTAAGGCTTTCAGAAAACCTGACCAGCTCTTTGTAGCCTATGCTACAGGATCACAAGGAAAAGCTATCTCAAAACAGACCATTTCTAAATGGATAGGACATTGCATACGTTTCTGCTACACACATCATGGGAAACCAGTGCCTGCTAACATTAGGTCCCACTCTAACAGGGCTACAGCTACATCAGCAGCCTTTCTCAGGGGAGTGCCAACCAAGGATATTCTGGAAGCTGCTACTTGGAGTTCAGTGCACACCTTCACCAAACACTATCACTTACCTCTTTACTCTAAGACTAGAGCTGGTTTTGCCACTGCAGTTTTGCAGGGCCTACTAGCTTCTTCTAACCCTGTTTGACTCCACCTCCCCTCCTTAGCTTTGGGATTCAACCCAAGTGTGATGACTGCAGCAGGGTAACACGATGAACATAGTACAGTTTTGTACCTACCATAAATGTAGATGTTCGAGTGTTCACCCTGCTGCAGTCCAGGTTACCCTCCCTCCATTCCCCTCTGAACTAGCTGAACTTATCTCTACCACTTTATCCTATTCTACCTCTGTGCTGTATTTGCTACCACTTTATCCTGTTCTACCTCTGTGGTGTATTTGCTTGTACCTAAGGGTTTTGTTTTATTTTTATATAGCCATATGTATATATATATATATATATATATATATATATATATATATATATATATATATATATTGCCTACCTTTTGGGGGCACCTGACATCCAAGAAAAACTGAAGAAAATGGCGTCTGATGCCTCTTATAAACCCCTTGCGCACTGACGTCAGGGAAGGAGCGATAGCAACTGACGCCGGACCAAGACTTTGGAATTCGGGCCGACTGCGGGACCGCCTGATGGCAGGATAACCCAAGTGTGATGACTGCAGCAGGGTGAACACTCGAACATCTACATTTATGGTAGGTACAAAACTGTACTTTCTTTGAGTCTTGAGTCAGTCTGTCTGACACTGTAGTTGCCAATCATTGTTACACTTTTGTTAGAAGAGTATTTCAGTGCACTAGTTTTGTAATGGTTAATTACTTGGTAACCCTTTACTGTGTTTGTGCTAATAAGTGATTTGAAGTTTGAGTTGTGCATATCCAAAGGGTTAAGTCATATGAAAAGTATTTCTACAGAAGAAGAAGATTGTAGATCAGTGGTCAGACAGAATTTTTTTTTTTTTTGCAGTTGTAATTCCTTTAAGTAAAATCTCAATGACCAGCCGTACAATGCTTTCCTTGATCAAACGTTTATTAGGATGAGTACTTTTGTCACTGCAGCAACTTCATCAGATCCAAAACTTGACATTTACATGCTCTTTTTAAGCAGTATTAGCCAGGGGGAAGTGTGCAAAGCAGTTTGTAAGACTGGTGGACACTTCTATGCAGGCTTTCTAGTTGATCCTTGTGGGGACTTCACTGATAGGTGGAGGAGTTTCACTTAATTTGCACATGGCGTTAGCTTGCCCGACTGCTGACCTATGCTCCCTTATGTTTAAAGTTGCAGAGATTTACTAACAATGTTTAACAGAAACGTTGAAAAACTTTCCTGGAATTTGTTTTTGCCCAGTAGTCTTACCGAATGCTTTGCCCATACCCCCTACAGAAGAAAAGAAAACAAGCACTTTCCTACTGCTTAGATGAGGAATTGGTCTCCGACCTTTGTCATCTCAGAACATGAACTCTATGTATAATCTTCTGAAATCTTTAAATTAAGACAATAGTGGCCGACCCTCAGTGCTTTTGTCCCAGCAGAGAAAACCGAAAGAAGTAATGGAAGATTAGCTAGGAAATGAACCAAAAATGCCTACCGCCAGAAGACAGTACCAGATGAAGTCCTTGCCCCAGAACTATCCCCCAGTGGTTCTTAGAAGATAAAACTTCATTAAAAACTAACTGGAAAGCTTAGCAATGTCTTGCATATGCACTATGTGAGATTTCTAAATAACATCATCCCTTTTTTGAAAGCCTGGCACATTGTTCTTACATGCCATATGTGGACATTATCATGCAAATGCCCGGGTACCTGACATTGATAATGTTGATGACATTGTAAGACATTTGTCAGTGAACTTGTGCTGGCATTAGATCAAGTAATAACTCTTTTTTTTCTTTTTGATGTACGTCATCCCTTGTGAGGTACTTAGAGCCTTTACAGTGGTGGTAACCGCCTTACGCATTCTGCCGTTGTTAGTACTACCGTACCTTGTTAATATTGAAGACATGGAGTCCCATTGCATGATACTACCACAGTAAAAAGTCGTGAGTGTGTATATATATATATGTTTACATTTTTATATAATACAATGCAGATGTATGTATGTGTATATTATATAGAAATGTGTGTAGTATATAGGAGTGTATGTGTATTTTCGCATATACATGCACATGTTTTATATATAAACTAGATATGTACTTCACTGTGAAGATATCCTTATAGAGACATCAGGTTTGGGCTTTTATAAGTTAAGAATGGGGGAAAGATACGAAAGTCAGTAAAAGGGGACAAAGCAGCAAGAAGGCATTAAGAGGATTGTGCTGGATGAGGTGGGAGAGGATGGGTGAACAGGGATGTGGGGATAAAGTTTTAGTGCATGTTACCCGGGCTGTTTCATCTGTCATACATGTAACTGCGACAAGGAAGTTCTGGTTAGACTTGGAAAAGCAGGTGGAGCATTCAACAGACTATCCAAAATCTGGAGATCAAAAAACATTGCACTGTCCGCAAAGGTGAAGCTATGCCAAGCATTGATACTGTCTGCACTCTTATATGGCACTCTGGCCAATCACAGCATCAGCCATGAGAAACCTTGAGGCTGCTCATCATAAATGGGTAAGATGTATTCTGGGAATATAGTAGAAGGGCAAAGTAAAAAATGAGAGTGTTAGAGAAAGAACACAAAAACGGAAACTTGAAAATATCATAAGGGAAAGAAGACTACATTGGTTTGGTCATGTTAACTGCATGAACACTAGCAAGATTCCTGCACAATCCCTCAACTGAGAACTAACTGCATACAAGAGAAGACCAGGCAGACATCGACAAAACTGGAAAGGAATTGTAACAAGAGACCTCCATCGCCTGAATATCACTTGGGAGGAAGCTAAAGAAGCAGGAGCTGATAGGACACAGTGGAGTCAACATGTGACCCAAAGCATCATCGATGCCGGTGAACCAAAGATATAAAAGACTGAGAGGACCAGTGTGTAGGTAGGCATTATACATGGAAGAGGAGAGAGAGAGACAGATAGAAGCTGGACAGGTATAACTGAGACTGGACAAAATCCTCAGTGCCACTTCCACCCCAATCTGTAGAGCCTTGCGTTTTTCCCTGCACTGATGTTCCTGGGTGAGGGAGAGACTGATGGTGTGTGGATCTTGTATCCTCTGAAATAGACTTTTGCATGGGTACCACCAGCTCTCAGAAGCCCTCTCTGCCGCAGCTTCCGCAAGATGTTGAAGCTCAGGATGCTTTCCTTCCAGGCTCCACCACCGCGGAGTGGCCACATAAATGAGCTAACACTCCTACCCAGTGAAGCAGACCCTTGATAGGTAAGAGGTACTGGAGATTTCTCCCTCACCTGGGTTGACTGCAGTCAGGGTGACCCAGACTTTACTGGATCTTCAGAAGGACTCAAAAAAAGTAGACAAGAAAATGATTCATAAGTATTTCATAGAGATAAATGAGAACAGTAATGCTTTGATTCGGTAACCATTTGAAATGTCAGAACCTGCTAGAGTGAGTCCCAAAACGCTTAAACTGAATAGCTGAAAGATCAGACTTGCATGTACTAAGTACTAGATGCCATTTCCCAGAATATTCCCTTTTCTCTGCGGGATGGTGATCCTGGAGTTGTTATATATAAATTTGGGGGGTATGTGAAGGTCTTGCTCCCCACATGGGAGGTGTAGGGGGGCTTGACCCTCCTGCTAAAAGAAGTTTTAAGGAGAAGAGCGATTTCAGGGTTCGCGCTGCTCCTGGGTTTTTGTTCTTTTTTTTTTCCAGCTTTTTCAGCACTCAGCATTTCGAGTGCTGACATTTCAATAGGGAGACATTTATTCACTGTGTCTTAATTGACAACAATGAAAAGTAGTTATCAGAGCTGTATGAATGTATTTATGTATTTAGTGATATGTTTGCAGGGCAGTATTTGATATTTTTTGAAATATTGGATTGCTCTAATCCTGACTGCAGAACTGCAGAACTAATATTGCATTTCTTGAATATTTATTATTGATGATGTTATTTATTATTAATATTTTCAGCAATGCTTGGGCAGTACTGCAATACATTTTTAATATGCCAGTGTCACAGTCCTCATTAAAGTACTACTTATTTAATTTTGTTTGTGGTAACCCATACTCAGAGTTGGGAAACAACTATCTGTGTCTTCTTAGAAAGATGCTGCGGTACTCTTGAATGTCATCTGGGGCTGTGAAAAATAACCGTCGCTGTTTCCTCTGAATGAGAATGCAGTTCTCATAAGTCTCATATGGGGTTATGGAAATTAAGTTAAAAAAATGATAAATGTGAATGAATTCAAATCCTTGAATGTGTATGCAGTGGACTTCTTAGTTCTTACCCTGATATCAGTTAAAATAATCTGTTTGCTAAAAGTAGTTATTTGAGATAGTTCTTAAGTATGCTTTCATATCATGGTCTTCAACAACTAGTGCTTGAAAACACTAGTGGTAACATTTTAAATATTATAGCAACAAATCCAGCCAGCAAAATCCATGATGTTTCCATAGTCCCCGTCCTAGGTACATTTGATTATTACTCTCTTACTTTTTTTTGCTAGGTATAAACTGTGAAGTTTTAAGAAATGTAGTTTTAAGATAGTTAATTATACTGTATTACATCACTTGCTGGATAATATCAGCTGGTCACATGAAAGCATTTGCTCTGACAACAATTCTGCTTACTCTACATCTGAGTATATACTGAAACAGAGTGTCGAATCCACTGCTAATGAAAAGCCAATTAGCTCTAAAACTCCTCAGCCTTAGTGGTAGTCCTCCAGTTTGAAATGATTATTAAAAAAAGCAACAGATTGTAATAATTTAAAAGAAATTTCCTTGCATTTATAACAAAAAAAGAGATTAAACTGGGTAAGCGAATGGCTAAAAATACAAATTGTCGAACTTCATTCTGCTTATGAAAAAAGACTTGCTAGTGACTCATCCAACTGGAAAAAATACTAAATGTATTTTAATAAAAATTCTAGACGACATCATATTATTTCACTGATTAAATCAAATAACATCATTATGAAAGATGCTAAGTTGAATTTATTGTGAAGTCATGTAACATCAGTAAGTTTCGACATGATGAAAAATGGTATCAGGTCTGTCAGTCTCATTTTTAGTAATGACATCATAAAGGAAGCACTACTTAGAATTAAAAAGTCAGCATCCATGGGGTCTGATATGGTTCCAGTGATCATTATAAGTAATATAAGATTATTCCAAAGATGAGATTGATGTTTAACAACTTGTAGTCTGGAATGGTACCCAGTTCCTGGAAAATATCCCATGTCACTCCAATTTATTAAAAGGGCAGCAGGGACAATGTGAACAATTATTGACCCATATATCTAACTTCTGTTATCGGTAAATGTTTTGAAAGGTGCTTTTCTAAACTTATAGTAATTATGACTTAATAGTAATCTTAAGATGTTAGATCTATTTTAGCATGGGTTTCTAAAGGGTAAGTCTACAAAAACACATCTTGGGCATTAGATGCAGGAATCGCATTAGGTGTAGTACACCTGGATATGGCAAAGGCATTCAATGTAGGAATCTTATCAGGTGTAATGTACTTGGACATGGTAAAGGTATTAGATGTAGGAATCTCATTAGGTGTACTATACTTGGGCATGCTGAAGGCATTAGATGTAGGAGTTGCATTAGATGTAGTATACTTGGACACGGTGAAGGTATTCGACGTAGGAATTGTGTTAGGTGTAGTATACTTGAACATGGTGAAGGCTTTTTATTCTCATCCCACCAGGTGATATTCAGTGCTATGACTGAGGGTGACATTAATCCCCACATTAGGAGATTGTGTTCTATCAGTAAGCCAATATATGATCAGTCATTTATAATTTAAGGTAAAATTTCCGATTGCATTCCAGTGAGTATTGGTTTTCTTCAGGAATCGGTGTTGGGCCTCTGTTTAAAATTGTCTATCAACTTTCCCTAGGAAGAATCACTGTTAGATCAGCAACTATGCCAATTAAAGAGTGTTTTTGTAATCGTTAAGGACAGTGACATGTTAAATATTAATAACTATCTGCTGTTAGTCTCTGGGCTGAGGCTACTGTTTCAAAATTTAGTACAGAAAAATGTTTGGTAATGTACTTTGGTAAGCCTTAGATTACTCACCCTATGAATCTGTCCTCATCTGTTGTAAATGCTGAGAGCTATAAATACTTGGGAATGATCATTATTAATTTCTGCTTTTGCAAACATGTTGTTGTGATTAAATGTAAAGCTGTGCAACAATTTGGAGTAACATGAAGTCATTTTGGCACTAGACATGGTACTTGTCTGATTCTGAATTGTACTGCATACGTATGCTCACTTTTTAGAGTATAACGCCAGTTTTTGTATTCACAATAATAGTCAGTTTTCAGTTCTGGAAAGTGTACAAAGATGTTTCACAAGAAATATCTGTGGTGTCAAACATTTGTCCTGTAAAGAAAGATGTAACGTATTAAACCTTAAATCCCTATATTAGTAGTACATTTGTGGCAAAATATTTTTGTCCTGCAAGGTATTTAATGATGGCTTTTTAAAAGAGAGTTTTATAAAACTAAAACAGATAAAAGTTTCCTTGAGGCATAACCGCTTAAAGTTGCTTACACCATTCGTGAAGACTAATTCAAGACAAAACTTTATTATTTTGAAAATTATAATATTACAGAGCAAAATTCATGTATAATGATAAATAATCTTACTTTTATTAAGAACGACTTTGGTAATTGGATTGGAAAATTAGTTTATGATCACATATCGGTGGTATCTGTGTTCCTTGATGGTTTTTGACTCGCTGTTACTTGACTTATGAGACTTAACTGCAGTTTTTATACTGTTATATAATTTGTATAGTCTTTCCTCACATATGTTATTGGAATAAGTATGTAACTTTAAATTCTATGTGGCACACCCCCCCTTGCCAATTCTTCAGTTTGCAAGTCAAACACGTAACCCTTTAATTGTAAGAAAGCTGCTAGTTCATAGAAAAAGGGTAGTTTATTATTAGTTACCTCTACCGTCTTCCAGCTTGGTGCTCAGGAATGCATCTTGCACTAAACAATGTTACATACACTTTTAGAAAAAGGAAGGAATGGTTTGCATATGAAATTAAATTCTTACAAGCAGTTCTGTACTTCTGAAATGGATACCTATCTCAGGTGGGGAGGGGCAACTGAAATATTGATCTACTTATTGGTGAAGAATGTGGCTGCTATGGCAACTTTGAAGATTGCAAATTTCAGGAAAGCCAGATTTTCTGCAGATGTTGCCATGGCTAAAAAAAATTCTAGTCTTCTCAGTAATTAGAACTGAATTTTTTCTAATAAAGTCATGCTCCCTTGGCAATCTTTTTAGTTTAAATTGGTAATATTTATACATTATTTCATTGATTATTTTAGCAGAAGGCACATTTGCAAAAAATGTGGCATTGGTCAAAAACACAGACTGCAAAGTTGGCATAATAACAAAAATCTTGAAATTTAGGTAGGGTAGTAATTCTGTCATCCCCTACCCCCAGGCTGCTTGTACTCCTATTTTTGCTAAAATTGTTCTTTTTCATTGGGATCATAATTGTAGTTTTATGAGTGGTCTTTTTTTGAAAATTTATGTGTAGTTTTTAGATAATATATTTTTATATGATAATATAGTTATGAAGGGTTAGATAAATTTTGTGAGCAGGCAACTACTGAGTTTTTAATTTTTTTCTAAGACTGAATCTAAAGGTATAGCATTTTTGGATGTATTTTTATTTAAAAAAAATGGCAAAGTGTTATTATGAGACTGACATTTATTAGAAAGTTACATTTTCCATTGATTATTAGCATTTTGACAGTATTCACTCTCTCTCTGTCAAAAGAGAAGTATTATTAACGGACAGTTTATTTGTCTTTCGAGATAAATTTTGTACGTTACGATTTTTTTTGTATGCATGTAAAATTTAAAAATCTATGTTTCTTGAGTGGAATTATCCTTTGAAATTACTGGATGACCTGTCAGCTTTTGTATTGGTTGGTTGGACTGACAAGTATGCATCTATTTAAAAAAAAAAAAAAAACTTGCTTAGTAGGTAAAAAGATGTCAAGACAGATTTCTTTCTAGCTATGATTCTACAGCATTCAGTGGACTCTGTAGATGTTAATTCTATTGTTTAAAGGAATGGAAAATTATTTTTCAACACCAGTAGTGAATTTCAGGAGTTGGGTCCTGGAGCTAGGTTTATTTATGAATTCTGTGAGTAATGTGGTAGAAAGTCATTTTACCAATAGGACTTTGCATGAAATTTTGTCTAAACATGTTGCCTGCTGATACTGTTTTATTTTTAAGGGACTCAACGTCACAGTGTTTGATTACCCCAAGTTTGTACGTTGTCACGTTATGTTTAACTGCAATACTTTGGGTGTAGTGTACATCGCCTTTTGCTCTCAATGTCAGTCTTTTTACATTGGTAAAACCAAGCAAATTGAAGTAAAAGGATTTATGAGCATTTGTCTTGTATTAAAATTGATGACAATACAAATGCTGTATGTAAACAACATGTACAGATTTGTAAAAGTTTTCATTTTTCGTCATTGGGAAAGTTGTGAAGTGTCTCAAGGGTGAGGACTGGGAGACCTTGCTCCTGAACAGAGAATTACATTGGCAAGTTTTTCTAAATGCAGATTTTCCACCAGGGCTCAGTGGTCATATTTGTGTTGCACCAGTGATTAAAATGAAAAGTAATAAGCTGAAGTAGCAACCTGCCACGTGATAGTTTTCACAATGTATGTTATTATTTAAGGTCCACATGTTTTGTGTTAATTTATTTTGATGAAATTCTTTTCTGTGGATTGAAAGCATTTCATTAAAATTCTGCAAGGCATCCTGTGTCAGTGTTCTTTTATTTTGATATTTCTGGTTTTATAAGAGCGTGTGTTTATGTTTTGAACCATACCTTGGCACAGTGCATAAAAAGTAATGATCTGGTGTGCTGTGCTTGGCACAGTGTGTAAAAGATAATGATCTGGTGTGCTGTGCTTGGCATAGTGCGTAAAAAGTAATGATCTGGTGTGCTGTGCTTGGCACAGTGCGTAAAAGGTAATGATCTGGTGTGCTGTGCTTGGCACAGTGCGTAAAAAGTAATGATCTGGTGTTCTGTGTATGGAGTTAAGCCAGGAAGAATGCATTTGTATGCACAAGTATGGACAGTGGGCATTGCACTGTCCCAAGTTTAACACTTTATGATAGGATGACTGTGATGCAGAAGATGAGGGCAGTGGGTTCATTCGAGGTGGCACAAACCTTGTTAGTATGTTTGTACCTTGTTATAGTAAATGTGTACATATAACTGGAAAGTGTTTCCACATCAGGTACTCCATCAACATCCGCTATAGTACCATCCCAGCACACATCACAGAGAAAGTGCTGACATCATAAATTTAATACTAAATCAGATGTTTGTCTCTGGAGACTTTAATCACATAGGTATGTATTTTCTGACAGGTACAGCAACAGAAACCATCACATACTCACGACACAGGCTGAATACAGTGTCACATCATTGTAAAGTGCACTGGCATGGCCCGTACCTTCAAGCAGGTTGATAACTTTGTAGTCATTGACACAGGCTAAGACACTGTGCATAAAGAGGAAATGACATTAAGAGAAGGGCTGATGCACCATGTAGCTCAACACCTCTTTCTTGTGAACAGACTGAACCTCTGGAGAAAGACACAATCATGTCTGAGGTTTTGTTGCCCTCTGTCACACCTGTCCACAGGGCTGCAAGGTGAGGACATCTTTCATAGTTAGCTTCAGAGATCTGCAGGGTCTTGTGTGCCCAGCAGCTGATGTGCTTGACATAGTCCAGGTCTAGACTTATCTGTCACTGAGAGGCAAGTAAAAGTAGTTAGAGTGCCACAGGTTATATGTGAGGAAATTCCCAGTACATTAAAATGGTGGAGACCATGGACAATGTTGTGATGACCCTTGTATACATTATGGTTGCACACATGACATCCATGTCAGCCTCTATCCTCATATGAATAGGGACGTGCCAGACACACAATGTTGGCACTGTTGTATGTGAATGTGGATGAAGGAGTGTTTGCATGCATGGTGGATCAGTAGACCAGACTCTAGATGTGTCCCAAGAAAGTGTTGCAGGCATTCGTATGACGTTCCCCAAGAATTAGGCATATAGCCCTCAGCAGACTTCCGTACAGTGGAGTAGATCCTCTGAGTCAAGCCCTAGGTCCCACAGCACTGTTCGGTCAAGGTCAAGAGGTTCCCCTTCATCCACTAGATTACATCACTAGAGCAAGTCACCCTCAAATTCACATGCTGCCATCACCAATGCTATCATTAGGGGACATTGTGTATGACGAATTTCAAATTCAACACAACTTGCAGAGTGAAATAGAGGTTGCAATAAATCACACCTGTTGGAAATGACAAGTATCACACTCTTACCTTCTTATTGCTGAAAAAGAAAAAAAATAAGCCAAGCAAAGTAAAAAAAATGAGACCTGCTGTAACAGTGAAACATTTCTTGTTGCAGTACTGTTTACCGTTGACATTTGCATTAGCAGTTAAATGTAGCTTCCGTGGCGCATTAGTTCAGTGGTTCATGGGTATCAGTACACTGTTTCACATCACCTGCTGCTTTACATTCCCTCCGCTGGTATAACTAGCACTCATGCCACTGACCACCAAACACTATGCTTACGACAGGTGTAAGCCTATGAACATTTGTGTATGTTGTGTGGAGAAATGCCTGATGCACAGTGTAAGTTGCTCATACACTGCTCAGCATTGCCCACAGGCTACATTTCATGCACTAGATATTTTGTTTGTAACATTGCACTGTCACTTTGTGAGCTTCATGGCCCATAGTTGTGGACTAGACACAGCCACTTTGTGTGCAGTACTTTATACCATGCACAAGCCTATCAGAAGGGTTGTCATGCTGCTGCCATTGTCTGGCCACTGTTGTTGTCGTTCCTGGTGGGATAATGATGGGGGGAGCTCACTTCTGTTATTGGTCACTGGCTGCAGCAGTTAAACACTAAACAGATGCATGATCATTTTATGCAGAATGCAGGCAGGCATAACAAACTCTAACTGAAGGTCCCCCTCCAAATCATGCAGGTATCAGAAACGGGCTTTAAGCAGGTTGAATATTCACTCAGTGGCTGTCCATATCTGAGCTGGCAGAGTCAAAGTGCTGCTCAGCATTTCCCTGTGGATATTGGACTGGTGTTATTAGCCAAGGTTCAAATGGGTAGCCTGCGTCACCTGGAAAATAGAACAGGAGGGGATGTATAAAGAAGGGGTGAAGTCACTTCTACTTATCTAACTGTACAGATAGAGAAATACCTATGGTTAACAAAGTTATAGTAGTCTGCATTTATCATCTAGATGACTATTAGAAATCCTACCATGCTGGAAGTGGTGGTACAGTAAACTTGTTTGCCATATATGGAAACAGTGGCCACTGCTGGTATGCTGAGCTGATATGTTGGATATACACCTCACATGCATCACACAGTACCTGGTAGTTGATGGAATGGTAACTCCTCCAGTTGTGTACCTCTCAAACTGTAGTCCAGATGAGGTTCTTATAGTCACATAGGTGCAGTCTGTTGCAACAAACAGATTAGGAAAGCATCCCATTCCATGGAAAGCGCACTTGACACTACCTCAGTCCTGTATTGACACTGACTGGGGAGATAGATCTGCCTATCCAAATAGGCCAAAAGTATATTGATAAACAAATGTATTCTTCAGGCAGAAGCCTGTGAGATACCTAGTATGTTCCCAGTCTGTCTTTGAAAGATCCACACAGCAAGTATAGTGAGGGTGACACATACCTTTGTATCCTCAGATCTAGAAAGGTCATGCATTCACCACGTTCCTGTTTGTGGGTTCACAAGTTCACCAAAGTCATTATGATCTCCCTGCCTGCTCTTAGTCTATCAAGCAATTCCTGTTCTGCAAAGTTCAAGAGAGCTATTCTCTGCCTACATCTGTGTCTCGTAGGTCAGCGAGTGCTGGTCTGGGACTGTGTTGCAGTGTTAGTAGAGGCAAGCACTCCAGAAACAATGCAGCAAAATCAAGCATCTTTCTTGACTGCAAAGTTACTGGAAAAGGAGCAAGTTTGCTTTTTATAATAGTACACTTGCATACCAGAAAGTGTCCGAGTTGCAAACGATGGGAAGAAAGCCTGATTTACGTAGTTAAGTCTCACGTTTTGCACACTTTTCACATTTGTATCACATTGATTACTTCTTTATCTATAAACCTTTTAATAAGGTTCTAATTGTTGCAATTAAGTGCACCTTAGGTGCCTGAATTTCCCCTCGGCTGTGGTTGTGTGCAGCCAGCACAAATGCTTATTGTGTATATGTATAACTCTTATGAATACCATCCCATATATCTGTGACTAGCATGACCATCCGTTATATAAAATAAGAATGCACCATCTGCAGAAGTTTGCATTTTTAGAGGCATTAACATATCATGGTGGATTTTTTATTTTTTTTTAAACATACTTTTATAGTTTTTAGTTGCCACACCAGATATATAAATCGAGTAAGTATGTCATATAAGAGGTGAATGGTAGATTATAAGGATGAGAGCAATTTACTGTTATTAATGTTAAACTTGTCTGGATTATTGCCTTTCTTTGGATGGTTTAGATCCTGCTTTGATATTTTTTTCCAATGCAGAAGGCTGTTGAGCTCCTAGGATAAGTTGGGTTTTGCTATGTAGGACATGTTAACGTAGAAGAGCCTTTTGTTTAGAGCTAGTCACACATCTTTTGGCTGTCCTTCAGTGTAGAAATCCAGACATACAGTACTTCAGTCTTGGTTTCTGTGAGAATGCAGAAAGAAAAAAATGTTTTTGTTGAGCAGTTGAATATCTAAATGGTTATAGTATTTCCTTGTTTTAGTTATATGTCATAGCATTCCAAGGGATGCATCTGACTTTTTTATGGTCTGAAACCTTAAGTGGAGCGTTTAATTCTGCTTTATGTGAACGTGGATGCGTCTGAAAATGGTCTGGTGGAATCAGTGCATTACAATGAATAACAGATAATATAATTGTAAGAAAATAAATATTTGTTACTATTGCATCTCACTTGTTATAGATTCTCTTGGTTTTGTCATGCTGACTTGCCGTTTGCAATGATAGAGCCAAACAAGTTAAGTGTTCTTTTCTTTTGCGTCTTATTCCTGGGGGAGTTGTTTACTTCACTAGGCTTTACAGTTAGGGTTTACCTTAATGGCTTTAAATTTGGGGTGTCAGTTTGTTATTTTACCGGTGTTAACTGCTTAGTACTACTTAATTTATTTAGAGAAGCATATTTTAAATTCTAACTTCAAAAATAATATGGGGAAATGAGGAATATGAGGGAAACAGAAAACTTGGTTTCCTCTACAGGCTTAAACCCTTTCTTACACCCTCTGCCAGAACTACTATTGCACAAACCCATCTAATCTCCACCCTACTCTATGCCTCCCCCATTTATACCAGCCTAACCAAAACTAATCTAAACAAACTGTCTACCTCCGTTAATAACATTGCCAGATTTGCCACTGGCACCCCTTTCCGAACCCATTACTGCCAAAATCTGAAACAGCTAGGATGGCTGGAATTTGAAAACCAGGTTCTTCTTCAACAACGTACCATCACTCACAAGGTCCTGTACCATCCCACTAATATCCCTGTACTCAGTCACCTCATTAGTCCTTATAAAATTCTTTAAACTCTACGTTCAGCAAATAAGTTACTAGTAGCTACCCATAAATCCAATAACAAATCTGGTGACAGGCTTTTTACTAACTTTGTTGGAAACACCTGGAACAAGCTTCCAAACAATCTAACTTGCCTTACATCTACACCACTTTTCAGGAACCAGTTAAGAGCCTTCCTTAAATCTCAATGGTTATGTACATGTACTAAACCAGATTGATACCCCCGCCTCTTGCTAAACCACCTTAAACCTACCTCAGCAGTTGTATCTGTTCATATGTCCTTCACTATTCAGGAAGCATTACAATTTTTCTAGTTTGATCCAACTTTTTCTATCCCTACCTGAACTACTTCATAATCCAAACTAGCCTTTTAGAGATTCATATTATCCCAAAAACTGTGAGTAATTATGAACATAAGACATTTTATAGATAATAGTTATTAGTTTTACTCTCTCTCTATGTCTGACCTACTGCTCGAAATCTGCCATACCTTCCTTCTATAGTTACTTCTACCGCTCTTAACCTCACTACACCTACTATCTTAGACCAAATGTATGGTAACGTGTTGTTATTTTTACAACTTAATGTATTGTTGCAATATTTTTTTTTTCTTCTTTAAGTAGATGCTTAGTATCTGTAGTCACTTTGTATAATCCTGTTTGGAGTTTTTCTCCCCCGGGCCTCTACTGAAAATGGACATATATCCAGATAGACTAGCCCAGTCAACAAATGTAAAATAAAATAGAAAATAAATAAAGTAAAACTACGTTGATACCATTTCCTCTGCTTAAAGGAAAACTCCACCTTAGAACTAAAAATGTATTTATTCACTCTGTTTTTGTTTTCTGAGCTATTGTAACACTTCAAAATCATGCTGACTGCTTCTTATAGAATTTTATTATGTTTTCTACAAAATGACTACCAATGGGCTTGACATATCAATGTGATCTTGTTTTTCTTCAGGCATTTCTTTTTCCCATAACCCATTTTAAGTCTACTTTATAGGAGTCATACTAGACATAAGGAAGTAATGGTGTATTCCCATGCCATTGACATGTAATGGATTAGTGTTAGTCACTGTCATTTTGTATACCTTATGTAATAGGACTTCTGCCTTTTTTCTTGAATGGCCCTCTTTGCGTATGTCTCCGGGCTTGTTTTGCAGTATACTAAGGAATTACACAGCTACAACCAAAAAACTAGCTAAATTGCAGGCATTTGTTCAAAATATCTTTTTGTAATCCAAGGTAAATTGACAGCCCCCCCCCCCCCCAACACTTACTCTTTGGTAAATTTGCTGATACTTTAGAAGAATAACAAGAAGAAATATTTTCTGACTTTTCTCTTAAATGTCACAGACATGTTTGACACTACACTTGTCATACTAAAGTGTAAAACAGTGTAAACAAACATTTAAAGTTTAAAGCTTAGCATTTCAATACTGTGATGCTGCTTATGTAAATTTGTCAAAAGAGGTGACAACTGCCTTTGAAACTTTGACTGATTTAATTGCTCTGTTTTGCTCTAAAAGGCATGACTACTTTGGAGGTAGCTGTGAGTCAGTTTAAGTTATTTTCCTTTTTGCAATAAAACAATGGAAACAGTTTCATATCTCTCTGCATTTTTAATAGAAGTTTATGTGCTCCTGACATCAAGAGGACTAATTACCCAAATAAGATTGTCAGTAGTACTGGACTACACATTTCACCATGCCTGTGGTATGCCATGCAGGCATAGACAAATTCCTCTGCAAATTATGTGAGAACTTAAGTTTAAATAAAGTGGGTGGTTTTTCCCTTCCTTTGATTCCTACACAATACAGGAATCATATTGTAGGGAGAAAAGCAACCTAAGAGTTGAATTAAACTCTAGGTGAAGGTGGAGTTTTCCTTTAATCAATTACTCTCCGAACTGTTTGTGTTCATTTGTGGTACTGAGATGTGTAAAGTTAAGGATGTTATGATATATGAGGTTTCTTGTCAAGAACTGAAGTTCTAACGTCCTCCAATTAGACAGCAGTAGAAAAACTTCAATTTTAAATGCTGCTGTTACTTAATATATGTTGCTTGAAAAAATATTGCTAAAATGATTCAGTACTTTTAAGTAATGGCGCTTCTCTTGATTTTTTTATTTTCTGAAGTTTGTTATAAAATTATTAAGTTAAAGCCAGATGTTCTACCTGTTTTCCTTTCAGTATAAGGCAAAGTTCACCCCTTTCTCCCCATCAGTATCGTAGCAGTGTGTATGGAGGAGACAGATTCTGAATGTCAAATTTCTGAAGGCCATATGGAGAAGGGGAGGAAGAATTGACCCCCGCCAAATGATTTACATACAACAATTTTCTTGAATCTTATGTTAGTACTTTGAGTGGTATAAAAAAGAGCTTTCAGTGTAAGAGCAAATGTTTTATAATATTATTGGAGCTCAGCTTGAGGAATTTAGCATTATGTGTTTGCATTTCCACTTTGAGAATTTACCAGACCTTGAAAGACCAAGCACAATTCATGACTGGCTCAGTTGTTTGGAAAGAGAATGGTGTGTATTTTAAAAACATTCTTAGTGTTGATTGTACTGGTTTAAGTCCTTGTCACATTATGTTCAGTACATGGGCTTAGCTGTAGCAAAGGCTGGTCAGATGCATATCAGTGCTAATTGAAGTCATGTAGATAAGGATTCTAAGTTGTACGACTCCTGCTAAGATGTTAGATTATGTTAGCAGCATGTACAAAGGCCTTAAATAATTTATATTTATCATAGCAGTGGAAGTGAAACAAAAGATGTCCTCATGATAAGAATCTAGGTAAATCTTCTAATAGTAATGAAGTATTTGCATTGTATAAAAATTTGCAGATTTTTCTTGTTGTACATCTGAGGTGTATGCTGTATAATTGGACTAACTGTGACCTCAGTACCACCACGGAAGTCACTATTTTAATTAAATTGAAGTATTTTCAGCTAATATAGCCTAAGTACTGCTCGCTGAAGTATTTTACTTTACTAAGAGGATTCACCTTTAATTTGTGAAAAAAGGAAGTTTGCATTGTCCTGTTTGTGCATTTGCTGTAGCTTGTAACACTACATTTTATGCCTGGTTGTGCTTTTCTGTTCCTTTTTTCTTTGTTTTGCGCAGCTTTGCCCTTGTTTGAGCAGAACTGCACCTTGATGCATACCTGAAAGTGTACTACTGAACTGGACTACCTCTGATCCCTCTACCACAGGGGATATGACTGTTTATTTTAATCATACTTAAGCACTTTTAATCTGATTGTGCTACAGGTATTCTTGTATGAAGTATTTAACTTTGAATACCTTTAGACCAGTCTGCATTTTTAACTAGTGAGGAGAGAAATCTGCAATGTTCTGTTTTTGAGTTTGATACAATTTTCTAATGCAAGTGTTCTGATTGCAGGTTATGTTTTTCTATTTGTTCAGTTATTTTTGGAAGCATTGCATGGCATTGCCCTTGTCTGAATGAAACTGCATCACTCTGTTTGCCTGAGTTATATACTGTTGAATTAGACCACCTGTGATCCCACTGCCTCCAGGGAGGTGACTATTTTGATTGTACTTTGAGCACTTTTAAACTGACTGTGGTACAGGTGTTGCTGGCTGAAGGATTTCAGTTTACAAAACCATTGAGCGGTCAGCATTTTAGCTTATTAGAGAAAGGAAATCTGTAGTGCCCTATTCATATATTAGCTTTAGTTTACTAACACAACATTTTCAGATTGTTTTCTGTTTGTTTTATTTTTGGCAGCATTACACAGTTTCCCACTTGTTTAACCAGACTTGTTCCACACTGTGTTACGCACACAGTGTGCATAACACAGTGTGGCACAAGTCTGTTATGCACAACACTGAAGTCTGTACAGCTGTATAGCAGCCAGTCTGTTCTTGGTTTAATTCTCTCCTTAGGAGCTTTCCAGAATAATCTTTCTTAGCTTCCAATTTTGTGTGCTAAGCTGCACTATTTACCACTGTACTGAGAAAGTAGTTGACATTAAAAAGTAAAGTAATCCTTCAGACTTAATGTTATGATTAAATCACCTACAGTTAAAAGTGATGAAATCCAAGGTTGTACTTTTATAGCATCTTCCTGCTACCTATAGCAAGAAAGTAGTCAGCTCCAAGGAATCCATTCGTGTGTGTGAGTGTGTGTTGACCAGTGTAGTGGTCTGGTTCATGATGGACCCATCTCAGCCATAGTCTTTGAGTTACAGCAATAAAACAGCCATCAGAACAACAGAGACAACACAATACAAACTGTAGTACAAGGCAGTATGTATGCCTACAAATAAAGTGCAGTACCGTAAGGTGAGAAAGCAAGACTCCGTTCAAACATAGCCGAATGCAGTGTTTACAAATATATATCAAATATAACCGTAATCAGTCCTATAACCTCCTCGAACGTCATTGCACCTATCAGACGTCTGGACTTTGTGGTAGATACCCTCTACACTTACCTCATCTGCCAAAAGCCTGCTGGCACTGGGGTCCTTGTGGTTGTATAGGGACGTCCTTATGGTCACCGCAAGTTTGCTGTTATTGTCAAATCACTAAGTCTTTGTGTGAGGGGGAAATATTTAAACTGGAGGCAAACCCATCCATGCATATGGGTATCAGAATTTACCCACTTACAGAGGCATGGTACCTAACACGGTACTCACATATTCTGAGGTAGTAAAGTGATTCTTACCAAAGCTTCAAGGGCTTCATCAGTACCGTACTAATGCACTAAATCTCAGCAACATGTAGACACCATACCTGCTGCTCACAGGGCTGTGCCCCCTAGTAACACAACAGACACTGATCATCAGGTGACATGCCAAGCCCTGTAGTCTATCAGGCACTGTTAATTCCCATAGCAATGTCCTAGTCCTAGGTGATTTCATAGTCAGGTATGCCAGTGCACTGCTAATCATGCTCAGCAAAAATAGGGTGACCTTTAGCTGCCTGTTGGTTTGTGCTCATGTGGATATAAACAACTTCTTCACCTCACTCGAATATACGAAGAGGAATGTGCCCGAACTCGAATATATTTCTGACATTTCAGGAAACTAGTTTTGAGCACCGGCCTGAATGATGCCACAATACAAACAGAAAATAATTGACTGCTGGTTGAATTAATGGTGTCATTCCAAGGAGACTGAATGTGTGTTACCCTTGAGGGAAATGGGAGATGGTCCTACCTGTTTCATTAGAGGTATCACGCTCCTTTTTGTACAGGCTTCCTCATACTGGCTGAAGCATTTCTTCTTCCAGGGTGTCTTTCTTGGGCAAAGCTGGTCAATGCATCTGCCTACCCAGTAAACCCATATTAGGCCTATACCTGTGTGATGCTGATTAAGTCTAAAAGCCTAAATAAAAACATGCCTGCCTTTGAGGTCTTTCTAACTTGTAAAACATAAACATTGATGTAATCATGGAAACTATGGTCTCAGGGGTTCCTGTTGTGTGATCGCAGATGCATTTTGTCGAATGCGTCTTGATCTAACCTAAAAGAACGAAAAGGCAAAATAGCGAAGCAGCTTTTCAGGGAATTTTTTTCCCTGGGAAAGTATTCGCTAGGCTGTTTTCGTTACTTTGCCATTTTTGGCACTGTAGTGCGATCTCGGAGTTGGTGTATTTAAGTAGGGGGTTATGTAATGTTTTAAAGTTTATTTATTTTTTTTTTATTTTGGAACAGCAATTTTTTTCCCTTGGAAAAAAATAGCTGTTCTGAGGTTTTGATGTTGTAAGTTTTTGCTTACATAGGGTCGATTAATTGTCGTTCACTTTTGTAAGCGTGCGATAATATAGACCCTGGTCTCAGAGTAGTTGTAATAACATTCTTTATTTATCTATTTTTACTGCCTACCTCTCCTTTAATAAGTGGCTCCACCTCTGGTGAGGTTGTATCACTTTTTATTTGTAATCCCATAACCCTTCACTTACACCAGCTAAATGAAGTCTTAGAATTCCAACCACTTTTCTTGTCATGGCTAGCTGCAGGATACCTAGAGCCCATGAAGATTACCTTAACAAATTAGAATCTCAAGTCAATGAACCAAATATAATTTTGGACAATTTTTGGTTTTCAGTCCAGTAAAAGAAAAATAAATATGCCCCACTGTTCCTTGATATCATTAATGCTACTCCATAGGCTAGTTGGTGCCTACCCCTTTTCTGCTTCCAGACCTTTTTTACTCATAAATATGGCACCGTTGTGCACCACATCCATAGGAGTTCCCTGATTGGTCAAATTTGATCAAGCATAGCTAAACATAGTTAAGCATTCACCAAGTGTTCAGTTTGCATCAGCAGTAGGGTTTTTTTCAAAACCGCTGTAAAAAAAGTGTTACAGTACTTGTAATATAGAGTTAAGAAAGGAGGTGAATATTATTACCAACTCTAAATACAGAAATTATTTTCCTTTAATTGTTTCAGGAATGTCACAAACAAAATTCCACATTACACTGACCTGATATGTATGGCGGCTGGTGACTTCAAATTAAAGGGGGGCTGCAGGAGACTGCTGAATGGGTGGGGCCAATGGGAAGAGGTGTGGCCAACTAGAAAGGGGTGGAGCTATGTTCAAAAACAACAACTGGAACTTTAATTAAATATGCTGCCCTGTGTGCCAAACCATCATTACAAGAGTCCAATCAAGACAAACTGAAGTGTAGAAGAAAAAATATTTCAATGCATTGGCTGCATGACAGCTTACCTAATATCTAGATGGAAACAAAAAGGTTGAGAGGCATGAAAAAATAAATTACTTTTTAAATACATTACTGGAATGCCAGTCAAAATCAAGTATAAAAAAAAAAAACAGCAGTCAACTCAAACCACTTCTCCTTGTACTCCAGTTCTAATTAGAACTTATATTCAGCTTTATAAAAGTGCCAAGTAACATGCTGAAAGTAGAAATCTCTGTGATACCCCCACTTGTAAAAATGTTTCTTATCCAAAAAAGACCTGCTGCCTAACAACAACTATCTACTTGTTTCATGGAGAAAACATGATCAAAGTAAAAAATGAACAGCATACAAGAAACAAGATCAAGATAAATTGTTGAAAGGATTACTGCACAAGTTATGGACCACACATGACAGATTGGCATTTTGTTTAGTTTATGGGTAAAGCCTGCAAAGATGACAGCAAGGCTCCAACAAAGGTAATGAGCTTCTGAAAATACTGTAATCCTGTCCTTTATTACAAATATTGTCATATGCATTTAAATACCTAAGGCTTGTACATTATCAAGTTATGTAAGTATTCTCTGCATGGTAACAACAAGAAGGCTTTCGGTGTTGGTAATTATTTAACAGTATGCTTATTAAAGGTTACTTGCATCTTACAATCTCAGACAAGCTTACCCGATGGTCATTAAAGCATTGCTACTTAAACACAAAGCAACAGGGCACTGCAACAGCATGCATTTTCTGAATAATAAGAAGCATAAATCAACAGTATAAAAATATGACAGAAAACCAGAACATTCTGGAAAATCAAGGACAGATGAAAAGCCACTGTTGTACTTGTGTCTACCTTGGATGGGGGAATACTCTGCACACTTTCACTGCATAAGTACTCCTTGCCTTGCTTGGACATATCCAGAGACACTACATGGGGGAGTGGGATGCAACAAGTATGTCACAATTTGAAATGTCTCTGGCTGATGGTGATGGCTCTGACACTCATACCGCTCAACCTCAGAGCAAGAGATCTGGACAAAGCCATACATAGAAGCGGGACACAGGCCTAAAAAATAAGGACAAATTTTAAATATTGCTCTTATAAACTTAGAAAGATAATAGAATTGTAGTAGGTCTTGCATTAGTACGAATTTTCTGAAAGGTATGAAATCTGAAACTCAAATGTCTGCCATTATTTTCTAACTTTAATCTTTAATGATTTGCCACTAATTTGCCAGAAAACTACAATTTTATGAAAAACGGACCAAAAATGTGATGCAAAAATATTAAATTGCCACACAATACAGCTGGGAACCTGTCAAAGAAGGGACACCTTTTTAATATTAGTACTGTTAACTTGAGCAGCTGACAAAATAAGAGCATCTACATGCATTTCTGAAATAAAAGTAATCTATAACTCTGATCATTGCAGTTATTTATAATTGTAAACCCTCCATGTTTTCTTCCAAAATTACCATTTTGTGGAGGAATTATTAGGGGAAGAGCAACATTTTGAGCCAACATTGGGGACAGTTGAGAGGTTTGGATATTCCTAATTCTATAAAGTGATTTATTTGGACGTACCTCTCAACCTCTTAATGCAGGAAATCTGGACAAGGCCAAATAAATATATTGTGGAAACATACTAACAGTACTAAAAATAGCTCTTGTATAAACTTAAGACAGTTGATAGCATAACAGGTCTTGCTTTAGCATGCATTTTTCTTAAGGTTATAATGTCTGAAACTCAATGTCTGTCATTTATTTATTGACTTCATTCCTAAATGATTTACCAGAAAACCGCAAATTTTATGAGGAAGAAACCAAAACTAAGAAGCAAAAATCTATTCATTCTGCAAAAATCTGGACAGTTGAGAGGTATAGTTCAGCCGGGGCTGTCTTTGAGTTTGCTGCCCTTCCTCCCTCAAAAAAATCATGGTCGAATGGAGCCTCCCCCCTGCAGCCATTCTAATGTCCCATTCCTTGATTATTTCACCCAATTTACCAGTTTTATTTTGCATTTTACAGCACAAACACTAATAGATATCTGCTAAACAAAGCAATGCAGTCTCACAATGAAAATAGACTTAGCATTAAAACGTCTCTGCCCTTGAAACTCACATTCATTGAAACAGCATTGAAACCCACATTCAAAGAAAATACATTTTGCCAGTGGCAGATAAAGATTAACTTTGGGCTGTTTTCAAATCACAGACCCCTTGAACACGAAACATACACATGCTCTTTGATACACCTTCCTGATTTTATTAAATTATATTCCTTGTACAATACAGTACAGTTGTTAGAGGGCATTTAATATTTATTGTTTTGAACATTTTTCCAGTAAACAATGAAACAAAATGCATGCACCAATAATGACAAAACCGCCCAATTCAGAACATTTCCATCATAAAAGTCTACTCAAACTTACATTTCCATCATAAAAGTCTACTCAAACTTCTACAGTCCACCAGTATCATACATGTGCACAATCTCTAAAGATAAAAGTCATCTAAATTCCACATTAAAGAAATCTGTAACTAATGAAGAGGTTGCTGCTAGCAAACAACTTTATATGTCATTGTTTCATCTACAAATAAAGTGGTTGTTGTCCGTGAGGAATAAATTGCCCATGTTGCATTAAAAAAATGATAAGCTAGCAATATCTCAGTAGGGAATGGATGGCAAACTGACAGGTTCATAGTTACTAGGTACCTTCACCAAAAAGGACTGCAGCATTCACCCCATTTACAACACAGTACAGTATCAGCAATGCATCTACCTACTGTGGGAGTAGAACCCACAGCCTTCTGCATCAAAAGCAAGTACACTACCTGTTGTGCTATTAACAATACAAGTAGACTCACCTTAAGCAGTACTAAACGTTTGTTCCCCTGCAGCTCTCAGCTCCTTGTAAACTCTACTCAACACTCCACTGTATTTCTGAACTTTGCAGCACAAGAAATCTGGAAAAAGCCAAAATTTATTGGGGGGGGGGGGGTGCAAAAGCCCAAAAACCAGGGACACATTTTAAACATTGTTTGTACAATGTTGGAAAGTTGCTACAATAAAATGCTGTGTTACCACCATACATTTCACTGCCAAGCCTTAAACCCAGGGGAACCCTGTGCAAAACAGTCAGAGCAACATACCACTATGCCAAATCAGCTGTTTTGTGAAAGAGAGGAAGACTGAAACTTAAATGACTACCATTTAGTGAATTCAGTTCTCACCATAGCTGTCAACCTCTTAGCACAAAACACCTGAACAAAGCCAATAATGGGGGAATACAGCCCCCAAACATATTCAGTTCTCACCATACCTCTCAACCTCTTAGCAAAAAACACGGACAAAGCCAGTAATGAAGGAATAAAGCCCCCAAACATATTCAGTGAATTCAGTTCTCACCATAGCTCCTAACCTTAGCACAAAAAACCTGGACAGTGCCAATAATGGGGGAATACAGTCCCAAAAATAAGGACAAAGTTCAAATATCCATGTTATAAACTTATGTACTTTCTGAAGAATATGAATTCTGAAATTCAAATGCCTGTTATTTTTATTTAACATTTGTTAACCAGGAAAGTCTGACTTGGAACAAAAGCCAATTTTCAGCAGAGCAGGGAGAAACACTCCAGGCACGTCTTTGTTAGATGGGAAGACATGCAGACTCCACACACAAAGCACCCCAGCCAAGAATCAAACCAGAGAACCTGTAGCTGTCAGGCAACAATGCTGCCAGTGCACCACTGCACTACTGACTTTGCTAGCAACAACAAACATACAGAAACCACAGATTTTATGAGGAACAGAACAAATATGATGCAAAAATCTGCAAAGTTTTTACAGATGGTGGTGGGTAGGGAATTCAGGCCCTTACTACCTGCACCCATGGTACAGGGTTCAAGCCTGAGTATACTCTACCCACCACCATGTGTTCTCTCTAGCCACGTGTATGTAGCAACTGGGGCATTTTACACACACACACACACACACACAGACACACACACACACCCTACCTCCATAGATCGGATCAAACTCCGTTTGTAGCAGCCCCAGCAACTCTGTTTGTCCTCCGTAGCAGCCCACGCAACTGTTTCCCCACCCCAGCAACTCTGGTCATCCTCTGTAGCAGCCCGTGCAAGCTGTTTCTCCGCGAGACGTCACGGGAGTAGGCTGAAACCTCCAGCCTGTGGGCGATGGAGTCCGGTGACCTTCCGGTCTGTGAGGTCATCACCGCACAGACTTCTGGACTGGCAGGGCAGAGATCCCTATTTTCCCTGTCCAGGCTGCCTAACTCAGCAGTCTGAGTGTTCCTAGCATGTGTGCTTGGAGTTCTGAGTACCAGGAACTCCAAGCATGCATGCGTGGAGTTCCGGGACTTGTGAATTTTTTTTGTTTGATTTCTTTCTATGGTGGGGGGACTGTTTTTAATTTTTATTCTTTTCCTTTTATTTTTCTACAGGTGGGGGGGCTGCAGTCCTATAGCATGAGCCGCCCCTGCTGATATCACCACCAACTCAAACTCAGAAGGCGTCATGAATGTAGTTGATGGTAAATATAGCTCAAACTTAAACTGATACAAGCACTCAACTCTCTTTATTAATAAGGAGAAATTAATTATAGGCACTAAACAGCCTATAACTGGAAAGTACCTTGCTAAGGTAAGGGAAAACAGCTCCTGTACTTTTCAAAGAAAAACACCAAACCAGGCATGTCCAAGGGTCAGCTTCCATTGATTTCTCCTGTCCACCTGGTGAATCTGGGCATACTGGGGCAATGCAACAATTGCCTCATGTACACAGACAACCCTCTCCTCCTACCACCCAACACTACAACCTGTGAGAGATGCACTTACATAGCCAAACTGGAAGCAAAGCTCTCTCCACCCAAGATTGTGCTAGACAAGTCTAGAGGAGAAGTTTAACACCCGCACTACACCTCAAGCAACACACAGCCCTTCTAAACTCGCACCACCAACACCCACACATAGCAACACTAAATCCACATATGCGGAGGCCCTTAACTGTAACCTACCTAAGCAACAAGGACCTCTGAAGCCGAAACGCAAACAAACATCAATCACAACCAAAGTGTCACATAGCTCACAACACCAGTGTGCCACCCAGCAACAGCCCCTAAGACAAGACAACGTACCTAACACGTTAGTCATAGGTGACTCTATAGTCAGGCACACTGATGTCCCACTCACCAGGCTGAACAAGGAGAAAATTACAGTGAGCTGCCTGTCGGGTGCCAGGATCCACCACATAACTCATGCACTCAAGTCACTCCACAACAAGTACAAATATGACTCTGTCATTGTCCATGTTGGAGTGAATGACTTCAGACGTACCTCCCTGGATTACATGAAAAGAGACATGGAAGAGCTCTGAGATCATGTGGCCCAGGCAGGTATGACCCTAGCCCTGAGTAGCATCCTGCCTTCACCCAGAATGATACCACAATATAAGGACAAAATGATTGACTTCAACAACTGGCTAAGCTTCTGGTGTCATTCAAAGGGGATCCAGTATCTGTCTGCCTGGAACGACATGATCGACAGACCACGATGCTTTGCCAGAGATGGCCTGCACCTGTTGCCCCTGGGATTCAGTTTACTGGCAAAGGCTCTTGCCACCCCTATAGTGCCTTTTTTAGGCAAAGTTCAAAGGACAAAACCACCACTGTAACAGGTACAAGCATGCAAAATCTGAAGGTAATGCTACTCAATGCTAGAAGTCTAAACCTCAAAATGCACTCTCTCGAGGCACTCCTAAAAATGGAGAACATCGATATCTGTGCAGTAACTGAGACCTGGTTCAAGGCTCCAGAGAGCACCCCTGCAATACCAGGCTACAACTCTTAACACACTTTTCAGCCACCAAACCAGGATCGAAACACTAAAGGTGGAGGATTGTCCATATTCACCAAGGATATTCACACCACCGGGTTAGTTGCCCAACACAATGCGTTTGAAACTCTCCAGGTGCAACTTACACTAGTTAAGTCTGCAAACCGAATTGTAGCTTGCTACAGATCCCCCACCATGCCCCAAGATTCTCACTACACCTTTCTAAACATACTGGAAAATATTAATATACAACCAAACACCCTAATACTGGGTGATTTCAACTACCCTGCCATTAACTGAGAAAACTACTCATGTACCAACACATTTGCCCATCGTTCTTGGAATTCATAAACTCCAATGCCCTGGATCAACTAATCCATAGTCCCACCAGGTGCTCCAATATCCTAGACCTGGTCATTACCAACATGGGAAATCGATGCTCCACACCTATGGTCACCCCCTCGTTGGTTAGATCAGACCATAAGCTAATCACCCTTAACATCTACATCCCACCCCCACTCCCCAGTAAGGAAACCTCCATCAAAAACTTCTCCAAAGCCAACTTCATGCTACTCTCGTCAGAAGTTACAAACTTCATGACAACCTTGCAGATGGGAACTGAAAGTTCGACTGCTGGATCTTACACTAAGGCACTGTACGAGCACATCCACTCATGCATGAATCATGCCATCCCAAACAGAACAAAGACGCTCTCCATCAAAAAAAGGAAGCCAATCTGGTGGTCCCTTACCATAAACAAACTTTACAACAAAAGGAAAAAACTGTTGCAGAAAAGAGGAAAATCCCAAGATGCAAAAAACTCCCTTACCAGCTTCAGTAAGAAGCCGAGATCCCTCATAAAATCCTCCAAAGCTAGTTACGAAAATAAAATTGCCAAAGATTCCAAAGACAACCACAAGGCATTCTATATCTATGTCAAGAATCTAAATGGCAATGCTCAGATCTGCTCCGAGCTACAACAGAATGCCATTAAATATACTGATCCCAAGGATATTGCCAGTATCCTGGCAGATCGATTCCGTGCCAACTTCACCCCTCCCACCCCCTAAATGGCCCATCTCAGTACCGTAAGATTGCCAAATTCTGGTAATAGTGGCCACAGGTAAAAAACACACTCTCCAAAGCTAAGAATACAGCATCCATGGGACCAGATGACATCCCGGGCTGTGTACTACATGAACTACAAAATGAACTGGCACCTCAACTAAGTGTCTTGTTTAATCATACCCTCACCTCAGGCTTCATGCCCACTGAGTGGCGCACAGCTACAGTTATCCCACTCCACAAGGGGTGATCCACCTTTGATCCCAGGAACTACTGCCCCATCAGTCTGATGAGCCTGATCTGCAAGGCCATGGAATGTATTATCATGGAACTTATAAACAAAGACATTGACAACCTTAAAACACTGGTCCCCACCCAGTTTGGTTTCTTGAAGCATTCTCCAGAGCCGTGGATGAGGGTAAGGCAGTCCACACAGCCTATCTGGACCTCGCCAAGGCCTTTGACACCATCCCCCAGTCTGGAATCATAGATAAACTTACTAAGCTGGGCATTAATCCCTATGTCACTCGATGGGTTGCCAACTGGCTTACTGACAGAACCCATACTGTAAAAGTAGCTGACTCCAAATCCAGCTCCAGACAAGTGACAAGTGTTGTACCTCAGGGTTCAGTCCTGGGACCTCTCTTGTTTGGCATCTACTTCTCTGAAGTACAGGCCAACACTAAGGGACTCTGGCTAACAAAGTTCGCAGATGACTGCAAACTGGGAGCCATTATTGAATCCCCAAATTATGTCGATACTCTACAAAAGGGCCTTACATAAACAGATGCTTGGTGCCAGAGCCATGGGCTCAAGCTGAATACCAAGAAATGTATAGTTATCCCCTTTGGGAAAAAACATGTACCCGTGAATTACCACATAGGTGGCAGTACACTAAACACCAAAAGTGTGATAAGAGACTTAGGGACACAGGTGGACAGTGGTTTCACCTTCAATAACCACATTGCCACAACAGTCAGGAAATCCTTCTATGTGGCACACCTTCACTAAGGGCTTTTCATCCAGAAAAAAGGAGGTCATTGTCCCACTGTACTCATCTCTCATTAGACCCATTATAGAATACAATGCCCCATTTGGTATGCACCACTCAAGACATCTGCAACAACTGGAAAGGCCACAGAAATACCTCACTAAAAGAATCACAGGCCTAAATCAAATGCCCTATGCTGACCTCCTTAAAAAACTCCAGCTATACTCTGTTGCATATCGTCTACTCCGAGGCGATCTCTGCTTAACATACAAGGCCATGTCAAACCCAGAGCTGTTGGACAAGCTACACTTAAAGAAATCCCAATCCCTCAGAGCCACATGCTCCAGGGATCTAAACCTTGTCATCACAATAAACAAAACATGCTGGAGGGATAGGTTCCTGACCCAAAGACTCCCCAGACTCTGGAATAGATTGCCCATACATGTCAAGCAGAGCACCTCTTTGGCCCTCTTCAAAAGGAACCTTGATGATTGGATGGGAGAAAGGGAATTCATCCCAGGGATCACGTCAGTCGCCCTGCTAGACAGGGGTCCTTGGAAGTAAATAGTGTGGGAAGAAATAGCAAGGTAATTGTTATGGCTAGGCTTGTATAGGCCCTAGGTGCGATAGCCTAGTACCAACCTATGAACCTAAACTTCTACACTCTGTTCCCCTTCAGACTTTCTTTCCCACGCCATCAAACTGACTTTATGTATAATGTAATGGAACGTACGGACTATGTTGTCAGCGTACGCCTTGATTCTAATCAGTCTGGATGTGTAAAAGGCAAATTCTACCTACATAACTCGGTTGACTTCTTTGAAAGAGTCACTGAGGTGCTAGATAAAGGCAAATCTATACACATTGCCTACCTAGAAAGACTTGGCAAAGGCCTTTGAGACTGTTCCACATTCTGGAGTCGTTGATAAATTAATCCATATAAAATTAACCCTTACATAAACAATGAGTTATCAGACGGAACCCATTGTATTGGAGGTAGGTGCCATGTTGTCTTTTTGTTTTCCAAAAAGACCTACTAATGGTGGCACTTCCTGGGGATAGTTCTGGGATTGTTACTCTTGCTAATATCTAATATATTTTCTGATCTTGAGGATCTCTCTGACAAAGTTTGCTGCTGACTGCAATCTCAGAGCCATTATTAATACTCCAAATCTTCCAAGAGGGCCAAGCCCAGACTCCTAGATCTTGGACTGTGTGCTAAAGGTGATCTCTTAAAAAATGGTGTAGCATTCTACTGTTTGACAAACAATAATACCCCTGTATCTACCGCATAAATGACCCCCCTCCCCATGTAATTGATAATGCCATCAGAGATCTGGACATGTTCATGTAAATAAACTCTCCTTTTACGCTAGATATCAATTGTATTTTAGAAAAGCTTTTTTTCCTAGACCAGTAAACCACTGAAGAGAGATCCCCATGGTCCAAGGAAGTTATAGCACCCCTTTCTACTCTGCCCTTATTAGACCCATAATTAAATTTGGCATGTGTAATCAAGCATATGGTTGAAAATTGCAACATTTCCTCACAAAGAAGTCACAGGTGTGCTCCTATTACAGAAACTGATAAGGCTTTTAAAGTGACTGTATTTTTAAACATGCCTTGATGGCAAGAGCCTCTTATTTTTTCTTCATCTTGTTGTGATAGCCTGCCTGTTCTTATTTTATCCGGGTGCCCCTTGCAAGGATGGAGTGGGAGGTTGGCATAATGGTTAAGGTGTTTACCTTGCAGACACAAGGTGCAGGGTTTGATTCTCATGTTGGGTAATTGGCTAGGCTTAAAATGGCCCACAAAGGTAGTTAGCCTAATAATAATAATCTATGAAGCTATGAACCTATAATCTCTTATTTGTTGAGCCACATCTCTTCCATTGCCATCACTTTTGCCTGTGATAGTAGTCGTTATGACAAGATGTTTGTGTGTTCTGCTATTCCATATTTCCTGTTTTCAAAAAGCATTTTGTTTCTTAAACTTACTGATAGTTTAGGAGAAATTAGTCATGATTAATGTGTATTTTGCTTTGCTTCAAAATGCTGTAATCCCCAAATGTTCTTCATCTCACATTGCTGCAGTCCTTACTTATGGGTAGTCCGCTGTCCTCGGTCGGCCCGAATACCAAAGTATTAGGCTGACGTCGGTCATGGGCGCCTAGATCTGACATCAGAGCGTCAGGGTATAAAGGCGCATGACCGACGTCATATCCTCAGTCTTTTTTGCCGCATGGTCCGATGCAGAAGCAGCGTTGCAAGTGCCGTTCGGCGTTCTGAAATTTTTCGTTTTCGGAGTTTCAGACCGATACCAAGTTGGGCTAAGTACCCCGTTGGGGAATATTTTTGTTTTTCTTGCCTGAGTTACTTACCGGATGTCAGAAAAAGTGAATAATTGTATTTCTTGTGGGAAACAGATACCGCATAGGGATTACCACTCTTTGTATTCCTTGTTTGGGACCGAGCACGCGTAGTTGGGTGTCGGTTTGCTAGGTTTAATAAGCGCACTATAAAACGGAGGTTAGATTGCGCTAGGTTAGTCTTTGGCAAGAGGTGTAATTATAATATGCCATCGGATGTTCCGACGCCTGCTTCTACTAAGAAGCGCAAAGACAAATCTTTAAAGCCTAGGCAGGATGATTCGTCCGTTACGGATGCCGGATCTTTAGAAGCTACAGCTGAACAGGTGGATCCGGCTGAAGTTTCTGTTGAGTCCCAGGGGGAATCTTTGATTTTACAAGATGTGGCCTCTCAGGAGGCGGGTCAGGCTGAAGGGGCCTCTCAGGTTACTATTCTCCCTTCTATGCCTAAGGTGGTTAGGCCTTCTGTTACTGTTTCTAAGGCTTCTTCTAAGGGCAGGTCTGTTTTGCCTTCCTCTGGTGTCAGTTCTGGTTCTTCAGGGTCTGTGCCTAAAAAGCACATGCTTAAAATGGCAGAGGATTTGATTACTTTAATTAGAGGTTCTATGCCCCCTCCTGATAAGAGGCCCAGGATGGAACCAGATTTGGAAAGTTTGGAGCAGGCCTCAGATGATTCAGAGTCTTCTGCTGAAGACATTCAAGATTTCCCTCCTTATTCTGATTCTGATGCAGAGGATTCCACTCCTTCTGCTTCTCCTCCAGAGGATTTTTCATTTTCAGAAACTCTGCATTCCATGAGGGAGCATTTTAAATGGGAAGGACAGGATTACTCTGATTCACGGAAGAGACTTAGGGAGTTCTTGTTTTTACCACAGCATAGACCCTTAGCTATACCTCCAGTTTTGGATGTTGTTTCAGATGTTTTCTCGGAAGCTTCCCTTAATCCAGATTCTGTGCTTCCTGCCCCAGTTAAACTGGACAGGTATTACAGGGTGCCTGAGGCTCATAAATATCTGTATGAGTCCTAGGGCGGACCCAGAAACTATTAGTCAGGGGCCTAAGGGTGTTAGAGCCTCTGTTGTTAAGAATCCGGTTCCTCTGGATAAGGAAGCTAGAGCTTTGGATAGATGGGGTAAGAAGGTGTATACCTCTTCTACTTTAGCAATGAGGGCTTTAAATTGCCAGTTTCATATGTTGAAGTATCAGAATTTCCTCCTTTCTCAGCTAAGATCTAAAGTGGATGCTTTGGCAGAGGGCATAGAGTGTAAAGAATTGCAGGATTTAGTGCATGTTTCTGAACAGGTGGGTAAGCACTCTTTGCAATGTGGTTTTGATGCTTTACAGGCTTCTTCTAGGGTGGCTGCCACTGGTTCAGTTATTCATAGGCACGCCTGGCTTAAGGATCAGAATTTGTCTGAGCATGTTAAGTCTAGAATTCTGGATGCCCCTTTACAGTCTGAAGTTTTGTTTGGTCCTCCTGTGGAGTCAGTCTTAAAGAAAATGGAAGACAAGGCTAAGTCTATGCAGACTGTTAAAGATTTTTTGCAGGTACAACCTCCGAAGTTTAGTAGAAATTGGCCTACTAAGGGGTGGACGTACCCTTCTTCTGATTCTCAGTCTAGGGGTAGATCTAGGCGTGGTAGGGGCAGAGCTCAGAGTACCTTCAGGCCGAGACAATGGAGTTCGCCTGCTCAATCTGCTGGTGAGGGCAGGGGCCAGTCCTTTCGTAAACAGGCCCAATGACCTGCATTTTCAGCTGCCAGATTCTTCTTGTCTGACAGCTCCTTTGGGAGGAAAGTTGGCTCTTTTCAAGCAAAATTGGCATTTAGTCACCCAGGACAAATGGGTATTGGACATTATACACCGAGGTTACAAGTTCTATTTCCATACCATGCCTCCTTTCAAAGGCATGCCAGACGTCCCTCCTCGGCAAAGGATAGAGACTCAAAAACAAATTTCTTTACTTCTTCAAATAGGAGCTATACAGCCAGTTCCTCTGTCAGAAGTTGGCCTAGGATTTTATTCTCGCCTGTTTCTAGTTCCAAAGAAAGGGAACACGTGGAGACCAATTTTGGATTTATCTATCCTCAACACTTACCTGGACATTCCAAAGTTCAAGATGCTGACTTTACAACAACTTTTACCTCTGTTGGGAAAAGATCACTGGATGGTTACTCTGGATCTCAAAGAGGCTTACCTTCATGTTCCTATCAGGCCCAGTTGCAGGAGGTACCTGCGTTTCCGGGCTGGAAATTTACATTATCAGTTCTCTGCATTGCCCTTTGGCTTATCTACTGCGCCCAGAGTGTTCACAAAGGTTCTGGCTCAGTGATAGCCTTTTTCAGACTAAGAGGAATACAGATTTATCCTTATTTGAACGATTGCCTGATTATTGCACAAGAAAAGGACGAACTTCTTCATCATCTACAGTATGTGATGGCAGTGTTAAGATGCCTAGGGTATTCTGTGAACGAAACAAAGTCCAGTCTAGTACCCTCTCAGGACATGTGCTTTCTGGGTGTGAGACTGAATACAGCTTCCCAGATGGCTTTTTTGACCCCGGACAAACAAAGAAGCCTTTCTCTTTATTTCCATCAAATGTCTCTACGGTCCAGGCTGACTGCAAGGACAGTCCTTCAAGCCTTGGGGTTCATGGCATCTTGTATTCTGGTGCTTCCCAATGCCAAATTGCATATGAGGAAGCTTCAATGGTATCTCAAAAATGTATGGACACAGCACTGCCAAGATCTAGACACTGTCATTCAGATAATACCTTGCATTCAGAAGGAGTTTTTGTGGTGGGCTCAGGAATGTCACCTAAACAAGGGACTCTCTGTGACCCGGCCAGAGGCGAGTCAGATTCTAACGACAGATGCCTCGGACAAGGCTTGGGGAGCACACCTCAATGGAAAATGGGTGCAAAACACATGGCCTGTCAAACTCCCAACATTTGCATATCAACTTGAAGGAAATGTTAGCAGTCCAGTTTGCATTGATGGCTTTCAAAGATTTACTTCACCCAGGGCAGGTGTTGATTCAGACAGACAACACTACTGTCATGTGGTACATCAACAAGCAAGGGGGAACCCATTCTTACCCTCTTTGCAGGCAAGCGATGATTTTGTGGGAAACTGCTCTCAATCTACACCTCAATCTTCAGGCAAGGTTTCTACCAGGAGCACAGAACTCCTTAGCAGATGTGTTGAGCAGACAAATAGTGGATCCTCACGAGTGGAAATTGGATCCTCATGTATTTCAAAAGTTGACAGTGTTATGGGGAACTCCAGACATAGATCTGTTCGCTTCTCCACTAAATTACCAGTTGCCAAAGTTTTGCACAAAATGTTTCATCACACAGCTTGGAAGGTGGACGCTCTATCATTCAGTTGGAACAATCTGCATGTATATGCCTTTCCACCTCTGCCTCTTCTTCCCAAGGTACTTTTGAAGGCCAGACAAGACAAGCCAACCATGATTTTGATAGCGCCGGATTGGCCTCGACAACACTGGTACCCACTACTGAGGAGTTTAGTACGAGAACCTCCATGGCCTCTGCCTTTGATTCCGCACCTTTTGTCACAAGAGGACAATCACTTCCTCAATGTCAAGATTCAGTCTCTGCATCTAACAGCCTGGCATATTCTATTTTAGACTCTGGAGGGTCTCAGCTTCCACAACAAGTTTTGAATGTTATTTTGGAGGCCAGGAGGCCTAGTACCAGGAAAGTTTACGCTGATAAATGGAGGAGATTTTTATTTGGAGCAAAGGAAAGGACTTTGATGTCTCCAAACCTGATTTAAGTGTTGCTCTTCAATATCTTACTGAGTTATTGGACAAGGGTTTGTCTTTCTCCTCGATAAAGGTCCATGCTGCAGCCATTTCTGCTCACTATGATTGTGACCCTCCTTTATTCTCTCATCCTTTGTTTAAGCAATTTCTTAGAGGGCAAAGAATATAAGACCCCGAGCTCCTACTCCTGCTTGGGATCTCAATTTTGTGTTGGAAAAACTTACTCTACAACCTTTTGAGCCTGCAGCTACTGCCGAGTTAAAGTATTTGTCATGGAAAACTGCTTTTTTGTTGGCCATTACCTCTGCAAGAAGGGTTTCTGAATTACAGGCCCTCATGGCAGTGGAGCCTTTCCTGATTTTTCATAAGGATAGGGTATCTTTGCATACTAATCCTTCCTTTATGCCTAAAGTGGTTTCTAGTGTGGCTTTAAACCAAACTATTCATTTGCCTACTTTTATGCAAACCCCAAAATAAAGGGGAGAAAATTTTGCATACTTTGGATATTCACAGGCAGTTGCGTTATTATTTGAGCAGAACCAAGGAGTTCAGACAGTCTCAGCAGTTGTTTGTTTCTTTTGCTTTGGGTTCACAGGGTAAACCTGTTTCAAAACAAACTATTTCTAAATGGATTGGGTTTTGTATTTCTTTCTGTTATTCCCATCATGGTAAGGAGATTCCTGCTGGAATCAGGCCTCATTCCACTAGGGCTACTGCTACTTCTCTGCCTTTCTAAGGGGGGTAGCTACAAAGGACATTTTGGAGGCAGCTACTTGGAGTCCAGTGCATACTTTTTCTAAACATTACCACCTTCCTCTTTATTCTAAATCTAGGGCTGGATTTGCCACTGCAATTTTACAGGGCATTTTGGCAGCCCCTAATGCTTTATGATTTTTACCAACCTCCCTTTCCCGTTGCTTTGGGATTCTACCCATAAGTAAGGACTGCAGCAATGTGAGATGAAGAACATAGTACAGTTTTGTACCTACCATAAATGTAGATGTTCGAAGATCCACATTGCTGCATTCCAATTTACCCTCCCTCCTTCCCCGCTGTAGTTTGACATTGTGCTATGCTTTAGGTGATGGTTGTTGTTGGGCATGTTTTTGGGAGGTATTCTGTTTTTGGCTGTGGCCTTTCTGGTTTGGCCTTCTGACATCTGGGGCAAGAAAAGACTGAGGATATGACGTCGGTCATGCGCCTTTATACCCTGACGCTCTGATGTCAGATCTAGCGCCATGACCGGCCAGCCTAATACTTTGGTATTCCGAGGACAGCGGACTACCCATAAGTAAGGACTGCAGCAATGTGGATCTTCGAACATCTACATTTATGGTAGGTACAAAACTGTACTTTTTCTTTCCATGTCCTGGACACCGTTGCCTGTCTGTTAAATATATTCTCTAAAAAGAGCTCTTTTTTATATCTAAATGTGGTAGAGCTATTAATGAACTGAACTCTATTATGCTTCCCCTTCCCTTTCCATGTAAACATTACCCTATCCTGATTTGTAGTCTGATTTCTTGTTAGCCAGAAGATGATAGAAGTAAAAAGAATTTCTTCACTTTGAATGCATTTGCACGGCTTCATTTCTGACTCATTGAATTACAAATTGTTTTCCTTGATTTTTTGAATTTATCATACTGCCTTGCAAAATAATCATCCCAATATTTTCAGTTGTGTGTTTTGTTTGCGCAGAAATACCTGTCTACACAGGTTAAGGTTGTGACTGTAATTTAAAAATTTTCAGATGCCTTTCTTTCTCAAAAACTGACTTGCCATTCATTTTTTGTTGACATTTGTGAGCCAGATTTTGTTTTAGGTAATTAATTTGCCTAATTATATTGTTTTTCATTCTGTTTCCCACCCTTTTGATAACAATGTTTATTAAACACGATGTTAGAGCTTTCTTCTGTGTTCCTTCTCTTCATATCTGTTTTTTGTGAACCCTGTTTTTCTATGTGTATAACACCTAGCCTTACTCTTCCTACATTTCATATTGCACGGGGCTGCTTTGTCCCATGCATCTTTCCGCCTGCCTTCATATACCTTTGTGTTGATAGTTGTCCAGCAGGCTGTCACTACTCTGCATTCTCTGTTAAGTGAGCTTCTGCCAAATTATGTTTTTTTTTTGGTTGCTTTTTCTTTTCTTACTGTCTTCACTACCAGTGTTATTGTTATGTTGGCATATAGTCCTGCTTTCTTAAGTCAGTATGGAAGATGCTTCTCTATCAAATTTAGTATTCTGATATTTGGCCAATTTCCTCACTAATGTTTCTCTCAAGTGCATTAATTAGATTTGTCACTGTCAAGCTGCAAGGCTATAAATCATTTTCAGTACTGTACTTCAGACTGATATCCGACATCTGACTTTCAGTACGATGGTTTCTTTTACTTGATCCTTGTCTGACGTCCAACTTCCATTAAGCTGCATATTCTTTTTCTTCATTTCCAGATTTCATGTCATTATGTATCAGATTTATTATTTTGTGAATTGGAATACATTCCCTGCTTAAGTCCAGACTGTGCCCAAATACTTTTGTGGAACACATTCCACAGTAGCTGTATTTTAAATAATTATGTGAACATTAAGATCTGTCATGCAACACATGCTAAGCCCACCCATGACATCTATAATGAGTTTTATTTTTTCAGACGTTAACTCGTAATATATAGATATTAAATTAGTGTATGCATGTATAATTACCGTTGCACAGACACTAGTAATTCTTGCAGCTATTCCGTTTGATAATTGTGAACTCGATTGGTCACTCCTTTTTGTAGTAATTAAGACCGTTTATTGTGGTAGAAGTCATATATTATTTCTCTACAGAAAGGAGGTAACAACTGAGATATCTGACTTCTGTTCCTTAGCTGTTGTATACCGTCTCTCAAAGCTTTTTGAAAAATGCATATATAAACAGAAAATTAACAGTACAATAGGTGCGGTGGTGCAGCGGTAGCATTGTCGCCTCACAGCAAGACGTTCTCCCGTTCGATGCTCGGCTGGACTGCCTTCTTTGTGGAGTCTGCATGTCCTCACCGTGGTCGAGTGATGTTCGGAAGACATGCGTGAATGGGCGTACCTTCGTTGAAGGTTGGGCATCGGGCTGGCACCTCAGCACCATAAAAATTGACTGCCAATCATTAGCGGACCGGAGTTCTGCTGTGGCTACCTCTAACCGGGAAAAGCCGAAAGAAGAAGAAGTAGGTGCCTTGGAGGTGTGTCAGCTACATGGATATACAGGTGTCTTTACTGAAGAGTTAAACTAGGTCTGTGCAGCAGTTGTAGCCTGTTATTGTAATGCTGTGTTCACAATGATCATAGTGTTTTGGGAATTTTTCAAGGGTCTTTCACCACAAAGTAAACAACAATAATTACTGAATTCTCCTCATCTTTCTGAACCACAAACTTAATTTTAAAGTTTCCTATTATCACTGCCACCATTCCATTAATGCCCTATTAAACACAGCATGCAGCTCTGTCACTTTCTCATTTGCCATTTTAATTTCCCGACCTTGATTATCTCTGTGCGTTTGACTTTGTGGCAGTGTGGTCCGTGTACGTGTTGATATTTGAATGTGATTCTCCTTCAAATATACGACCTCTGAAAATTTCGTTTCTCTGCAGGATTGCTTTGATTATACTTACGAGATCTTTAGACAAATTTGATGGGTATCCTTTCATCTTACTTTTAACATCACGCCTGCATTTTTAATCTTGAAACCATTCGATCACTCCAAATCAAATATAAATTGATAGAAATTTTTAACTACACTGTAAGATTCATGTTCTGCAGACAGTTAAGGCAGTGGAGTCTGGCAGATGGAACAGAGGATTATGGAACCCACCTGTTTCTTGTTGTCTAGTGGTCCACGGTTTGATTCTGCCCGCCTCCATTGCCTAACCGTTTGCCTCAGAACAAGTCTGTTAACCAGAAACTGTTCTGTGGCTGATTCTGAAAAAGGACCAGGGAGGTCAGTGCTGTACCATGATCGACAACTACAAATAAATACAATATTTGTCTTGCTGACCACATCTTCATTTTATTATGCATTTCAGATTAGGTTTGCAAAAATCAGACTTCTAGGTTTTGCTGTCCAGGTGAATTTCTTAATCTGTTTCTTAAAACACAGAAACTGGTTATCCTTGGCACACCTGGTCATAATCTTTGATTAAATTGAATATATTGCCTTCAGCAAGGATGATGCCATAATACCAATAAAAGATGATTGATTTAAATAATTGGGCGAGGTTCTGGTGTCATTCTAAAGGGCTGCAATATTTCACAGCGTGGGAAGACATGGTTAACAGACCATGTTGCTTTGCCAGGGATGGTCTCCACCTGCCCTCTCTGGGCTTTTCAATACTGCCTGAATCTTTCTCTTCCTCGTAGTGCCCTTTTTTAGGCAATGCCTAGTTGACAAACCTACTGACATAGCAAAATCAACTTAACCAAGCCTCAAAGGTCCAGTGCTCAATACTAGGAGAACGAACACAGAAAGTTCCAGCATCATGTACAATAAAGGTCATTATCAGAAGGGTGGCAGCAGAATAACAGTGAAATTAATCAAATTAATTGATTACCTAAGAAAGAATCTGGGTCACAAATGCCAATGGTTGAAAGAAATAAAAGAAAGAAAATTAACGGTAAGTCAGTTTTTCAGAAAGAAAGCCATCTGAACATTTTTAAATTACAGTCAAAACCTTAACCAGTGTAGATGGGTATTTCTGAGGCTAAAGAAAAAGTTAAACTCCCGCCTCACCCTGGAGAATATAGACATATATGCAGTTACCAACATGGCTTAAAGCTGCAGGGAGTATCATGGCAGTGTGACGTTTCAGTGCCTTCCACTCTTTTAGACCAGTAGCTTTACAGACTGGAACTAAAGGTGTAGGTGTCTTAATATACATCAGTAACAGGCATACCTCTAGGTTGGTTAAACAGGATGACACATTGGAGTTTCTCCACACTCGGGTCACCATAGACAAAATCCCATACCATATCCTAACAAGCAATTGGTCACCCTGTGTCCCACAAAACTCATAGCACATACTTATACCTACTGGAGACACTCACCATCCAACATAACACCCGCCTCATAGGGTACTTCAATAACCCTTCTGTAGACTGGGAATCCTTTACGGTCCCAAAGCAGGCACAGAGATTCCTGGTCTTTATAAATACAACAACTCCCTTAACCAGGTAGTGCAAACACCCATTAGAGGTTCCAACATACTGGACCTTGTACTTATAAATATGGGAGAGTGTTGCACCACCCCCAATGTCACATCCTCTTTTGGTAAGGTCTGACCATAAAGCTGTCTCCTTCGAAATTACAATGAACTCTGTAACCCCAGTAAACCCAGGAACAGGATCTATTCCAAGGCAAACTACCTTTTATTAAGTGATTGTTTATTAAAATTTAGTGCCCCTCCAAACCCAGAGAACACAGCAGCCTATGCAGAATTGCTCACAGAAACTTGTACAACCATGTTGGTGGCTACATAGAGACTGTTGTACCACCAGAAGTGGGTGCAAAACTAACTCCAAAAACAAACCACCTGGTAGCATGCCAGATTAATCAGATTATACAACAAAAGGAAAACACTGTACTAACTGGTTAAGGGAGTTTGTATTTATAAAGTCCAGGAATATTTGTTGCTGCAGATTTGGGGCTGTAAAGGATTCCCAGCTTATAGAAAGGTACTTACAGTACCCCATGTGGCAGTTTTTGTGTTGGATGGTGAGGGTCTCCAGTAGGTATAGGTCTGTGCTATGACTTTTGTAGGACACACAGGGTGACCTATAGCTTGCTAGGATATGGTATGGGATTTTATCTGTGGTGACCTGCACATGGAGAAAGTCCAGTGTGTCATCCTGTTTAGCCAAGGCAAACTACTTTTTATTAAGTGATATTTTGTTAAAATTCAATACCCCTCCAAACCCAGAGAGCACAGCAGCCTATACAGAATTGCTGTCAATGGCTGCATAGAGACTTGGCCTCTTTGAAGCGGTGGTCTCACCAGTCCAGACCACCAGAAGTAGGCATAAAACTAACTCCAAAAACAAACCACCCTGCAGGCATGCCAGATTAAACAGGTTATACAAGAAAAGGAAAACAAATTATGGCTAAAAGCAAGAAGTGTAACACCTATAAAGGTAAGAACACTCTCTTTAAAATAAACAGGTAGCCTCCCAGGCAAAAGATAACCATAAGGCCTTCTTCAGCTATGTCAGAAACCTCAAAGGCAGCACACAGCATTGTGCTGTACTGGTGGTCAGTGATGATCCATTCAATGAGCCAGGTGATATAGCAAGTCTGTGACAAATTCAGTTCCAACTTTACCCCCCCCCCCCCACTCAACCCCGGCTTCCTCCCAAGAAATACCTTTAAACATAACCTGTCCAAGTATAAATAGAGAGCATGTCTTGGCTGAGCTTGCTAAGACCAGGAATGGCAACCTCAATGGGGCACTGGAGTTGCTATTTAACTATGATCTTAAGACAGGCTTCATGCCAGGAGCATAGATAACTGCAACTGTTATCCCTCTTCATAAGGGTGGACCGTAAAGAGAGCCTGGAAACAACAGACACATTATTCTGAGTAGTCTTATATGCAAAGCCATGGAAATGATCAACAAGGACATAGAAGTCCTTTAGACACTGGATCCATCCAATTTTGGCTTTGTAAAAGGAAGGCCATACCTACTAAACCTGATGGACTTCCTTGAGAAGGTCACCAAGGTAATGAGTGAGGGTAAAACAGTGCATACTGCCTACCTTGATCTGGCTAAGGCATTTGATATAATACCCCACTTGGGCATTGTTAACAGACTTAAGGAATTGGGCATAAACCTGTTTTTAACAGACTGGGTAGCAAGATGGCTCACAGATAGGACCCAGGAAGTTAGGATTGGTGAGACCACCTCCTGAAAGAGGCCAGTCACCAGAAGAGTCCCCCAGGGTCTGTGCTGGGCCTTCTGCTCTTTGGCAACTATTTTTCAGAAGTGGAGGTCAGTATCAAAGGCCTCTGGATGACCAAGCTTGTAGATAATTGCAAAGTAGGAGCAGTCATAGAATCCCCCCAAGGCACAAACATCTTACAAGAGGGTCTAACACAGACAAATGACTGGTGCCAAAGCCACGGCTTAGAACCAAATGCCAAGAAATGCATTATAGTACCTTTTGGGAAGTGGGCCACCCCAGGAAACTACACCATCCATAAAAGACCCTTAAAAGTTGATTCACTAGTCAGGGATCTGGGAACTAATGTAGATAGTAACCTAGCCTTTGACCAGTATGTGCCCAAGATAGTAAGAAAATGCTTCTATGTTGCTCAACTTATAGGCAAGGACATGGCATCTAGGTCCAGAAAGATCATCACACCACTTTACTTGGCCCTCATAAGATCCATCATAGAGTATAATTCCCCTTTTAGTATGTACCTAACCAGATACGTGCAGCAACTGGAGTGTTTGCAAAGGTTCCTTACAAAAGAAATACAGGGCACTTTTTAAGTTGTCACCCTTATAAACAAAAATTAATGTTGTTAAAGGGCAGATGTTTCGGGTGTTTGTACTTGTTTCAGATGATGATAAATACCTAGTCCAGGTGTTTTTTTTAATTAAACTTTTTACTGAGGGGGCTACACTTTCCATTTGCTAAACAAACTTAAAGGTGAGGTTATGCAAGGGAGGAGAGACAGGTTTGTTACAATTCCAAAAGGTGGGCAGGTTAAAACAAGGGTTAGTAATTCTGATGAATTTTTCAACCATAGTATTATCTCAACTTATACTAATGAGACACCCAATATTAAGGTTATTACCACACACTGGTCTACCCTTCTTCATTTTAGCTAATAAAAAGGTGGTGGGGGCATACACTTGTTATACTTTTAAGAGGGGTCAAAATATAATGAATGGATTATAAAGTAAGTAACATACTCTACGCAGGCACTGGTACATTTAAACGTAACCATTGTTAACAGTGTTCCTTTGTTAATGTCAGTACGAAAGGTAATATATTTGAAGAAATAAAACATATTACCTGGTTTTCTAGAGCAAATTGCAAGTCTAGGGCACTGGTGTGTGTGTGTGGGTGTGTTTGTGTATATATGGGATCCATACAGATCCCCGAGTGCACTTTCCACTGAAGCAGAAATCACCGGGCATACTTAACCGAAAATGCTGTTCACCGAAGCAGCACTTTCGGATAAGTATGCTCATTGTACCAGTTGTACTATGGTGCGGATAAGGGAAAATTCCTCGGAGTGAGAATATTAAAGTAGGGTTGTTTGGGGGGTGCAGGGGGCTTGCCCCCCTGCATAGAAGTAGGTTTAATTTTTTTTAAACATAATTTACCATAAGTGCTTTTTCGGTGAGTGCTTTCGGTAAAGTATGTTTGGTGATAATGGATTCGGACTTTTGATCTTTCGATCAAAAGTCCTAGATCCATATATATATATATACATATATATATATATATATATATATATATATACCTCCAATTCTATGCCTCTTACATTGGTAAGACTGAATGTATGTGCTCAGAGAATGTATTTATGAGCATGATTATGCCATCATTTTTGGTATTTTGAGGAATGCACTTTTCAGACCATCTATTAATTGTGTACATTTTAAATAATTTTTGTACACTGTTTTGGAAAAAAGAAGAAATGGGCCTGTATTTTGAGAATTTGGAGAATGGACTTGATTACAGGGTGCTTTGGTGATAACTAAGGTTACAGGCAATCGCTCACCCTAGTGTTAATGATTGTGTTAGCATTCATGGTTTACTTAAGGAAAAGGCAAATATTTCGCTTAGAAATGAAATGTTTTTCAGTTTATGTATTGAATGCATTTATTACTCATGTCACTGTCTTTTTAAATATTTTATTTGTTCCTTGATCATGTGATCCATGTAGATTTTTTAAAAAGTTGATTGCTGTTTTGATTCTGATGAAGGCCATTATGTAATTTGTTCGAAAGCACTTAATCATTTTATATTTGAGGTATTAAACTTGTTCACTGACTTTCTGTGGTCTTTTTATTTGTCTCCTGTGTGGAAGATTTCCTGGTTGCCACTATGCATTTTCTTTGTTTTGAATTAGTGATTTTGGATGACATAGTGACATTTTCTCACGTTGATTAGGCAGAAATTACAAAAAGCTATTATTGCTTTTGCAACAGTGATAGGCATGAAAAAGAAAACTGTGAGGTTAAAAATGCAGGCCTGAGAACTATTTTCACAAATTAAATACATTCTTCATGCATTTGTCACGTGTTTTGTCAAGCATACAGAATTAGTACTTGAAAAGAAAATTTTATTTTAGTAAGATGTGTAAATGGAAAGACGAGAGTGTTCACTGGAGTTTTCATGTTATTAAACGGAGATCTGAAACTTGGCTGTTTGTTACTGCTGCTGAAATGAGAAGTCTTAAAATCCATTTTAGACACTAAGACAAAAGTGTTAAGTCTCAGTGTTAGAAAAAAAATACTGAGTATTACAATACAGAATGTTGACTTTAAAGTAGATAGAGGTGTAAATTACAGTAGTTTCTCAGCAAACTTTGTCAAACAAATGAGATTGGAAAATAAGAAATTGAGTGCTGCGTGCATACGGCTAACCTGTTGTAGCCAGGAGGTAGAACCATTAGGTCAACAACTGTGGACACGTAGATTAAAAGAAAAAAATGAAAAATAAAATATAATTTTTAAATAAGAGTTTAAGTTAATTTTTCTAAAATTTTGGGTTACATGGTTAGTGGAAGCAAGGAATGTTGAAACATATTCACAATGGAAAAGCAAAAACCGAATGTTTAGAAAATCAGTTGCATAACCAAAGAGGCATCATGCATACTTTGCAGAACCATAGTAATGATATCTACATTTTTACTGTGGGGGCCTTCCAGTGGCCATTAGGGGATGTGGTAGAGGGTTCATATGCATCCCCCCTCATGAATTTTGTACCAGTTCATCAATGCCATATTGCAGCATATGGAGCAACATAATGTAGTTCCCTTTGCTTATAGAGGAGGGGAAACACCATTTTGTGGGTGTTTTGTGACATAGCTTGTTTTTCTGATATTTTGCGGGCCATTGACTACATGCATGTCACCATTAAGGCCTTGCCTGTTCCACGCACTTTGAATGTTTGACCTTGAAGTACCTTCCATGGGGCATTACCCATAGTAGAGACAGAGGTGTGGTGGTCATGTGTACTGCATTAGCCCTGGTGCCTAGAGGAAGGAGACCTTATGGAGGCAGCAGTAGATGCTAAGTGACTGTCCAGTGGCCTGAGCAGGTGGCTGTGCTCCATCTCCATGTGATCTATGAGTTTCAGGCACTTACATATGTCATCACAGGTAGCATACAGCATGCTAGTCATTTCTGCCATGGGTGTCATCTGTCTGTACCTGGATCACTTACCTGCATATCCTTTGATTTATGCTTGTGATATCTAGTTTTGGCACAGAGTGGTAGACGTCCACGTCCACTGCCATAGCACTCACTCATGTTGTTGTCAAGATTTTGTACCTTGTGTTGGTCTGCCAGTCAAGTTTAGTTTTTCCATATGCAATGGAAAGGCAGGCATGGAGTCCATAGCGACACAGCTGTGTCAATTGTTGTATGTGGTAGGGTACTTTCTACAGTAACTATTGCTGGTAGAGACACCGTGCTATTGGACTGTGCTAGTATGTGGCTGCAATGATTTTTGAGCTCCACCGCTGCACAGACATTGAGTATGCCCTCCTCTATTGCAGCTGACAACCTGACTGTTGCACCTAAAGAGAGACAGATAAACACCCTTGTGTACAGTTGATGATATGGGATAATCCTACACCCCAGTGAAGCACGAACAGTGTTGGAACCACATCATACATAGAAAGAAGGCAACCATACCGTGTGGTGTATTCTGCAATGCCTGCATCCTAAACATGCCCATTGGAGACCTATGGTAATGTTTAGCTTTCAGATTCAGTGGTGCACTACAAGATCATAATAGTGACTTAACATAATAGCAATCTAATGCATGCCTGACAGAGACACATGATGACCTGTCCAGTCCAGTTCAGCCCACTCACATCTAACTTCCAACAGGTAATAGTGTCCTCTCACTATCCTTGGAGAGGGACACTAACAAGTCCAAGGCAATAATTTCTGTTGAAAATCTGCATGCTATAGTGTAGCAAAATAGATGGCACAGTGGTGACAGTGGCTTTTATCTGGCTATTATGGGGCTTAGTGCAATAATTATGCCAATGAAGCAATTTTGATGATATCTTTCTGAATTGCACACTTAATGCAGCATGTTAGTAAGCATGCAGTGTGCTATGGGGCTCATACTTGCCCGTGCACACTTACGGTACACCACTGTATGTTGTGTACATGTCTGGTTAGCTTCTTAATAATCACATGCCTGTAGGCTTTTGCAACCCTGTCAGTGGCCAGTAAGTGCATGACGGCACTTCAGTGCCATGGTTTGTAGTGCTTTGCTATGCTAGGCTACTGTACACTAAATCTGTTCAGAGAGCTGCATTACCATATTTGATGGACAGCTTATGTCTGCTGTGGTTGCGTTAACAACAGTGTTATTGTTAATGTTATCAACATGTCCGATACCAATTATACTGCACATTGGTGTGCATCAACATGTCCGATTCCAATTATACTGCACATTGTTGTGCATCAACATGTCCAGTACCAATTATACTGCACATTGTTGTGCATCAACACACCCGATACCAATTATATTGCACATTGATGTGCATCAACATGTCTGATACCAATTATACTGCACATTGATGTGCATCAGCATGTCCGATACCAATTATACTGCACATTGTTGTGCATCAACACACCCAATACCAATTATATTGCACATTCGTGTGCATCAGCATGTCCGATACCAATTATACTGCACATTGATGTGCATCAACATGTCCAGTACCAATTATACTGCACATTGGTGTGCATCAACACACCCAATACCAATTATACTGCACATTGGTGTGCATCAACACACCCGATACCAATTGTACTGCACACTGGTGTGCATCAACATGTCCGATACCAATTATAATGCACATTGATGTGCATCAACATGTCCAATGCCAATTATACTGCACATTCGTGTGCATCAACACACCCGATACCAATTGTACTGCACATTGATGTGCATCAGCATGTCCAATACCAATTGTACTGCATACTGGTGTGCATCAACATGTCCGATACCAATTATAATGCACATTGATGTGCATCAACACGTCCGATACCAATTATACTGCACATTGGTGTGCATCAACACACCCGATACCAATTGTACTGCACACTGGTGTGCATCAACATGTCCGATACCAATTATAATGCACATTGATGTGCATCAACATGTCCAATGCCAATTATACTGCACATTCGTGTGCATCAACACACCCGATACCAATTGTACTGCACATTGATGTGCATCAATATGTCCAGTACCAATTATACTGCACATTGATGTGCATCAATATGTCCAGTACCAATTATACTGCACATTGATGTGCATCAACATGTCCAATACCAATTATACTGCACATTGATGTGCATCAACATGTCCAATACCAATTATACTGCACATTGATGTGCATCAACATGTCCAATACCAATTATACTGCACATTGATGTGCATCAACAAGTCCGATAGCATTAATACCAATTTCCTCCTGGTTTGAACCTGCTAAATGTCTGTGTTTTCTGGAAAGGCTGATGTTGGAAGGTATCCCAAGTTGTGCAGCAAGGTGACTAAGCTCTGCCTGCTGCATCTGCACCACCGTGAGAGCTTGCTGGGGATTTCTATTACCCCCCAATGCAAGATGGATTCCTGTCACTGCCAGTGTAGTGAGATGTGCTGCAGACTTGAACCTGTCTGTGAACAATGCCAATATCAGTACAATAACCTGAATAGGCACCACCCTGATTTTCTTTGAGAATGATAGTGTAGCAAGAGGTGAAATAAGTTTTATTAAAAAATGAAAGAATGTTCACATAGTAGCCTGGGGTGCCAAGTTAATAGATTATAATGTAGAGACAACCTGGATGGATTAGACTCAAGCTTACAGAGAAACAGAGTCCCAGAAACATTAAGAGTATTTGTTCCAAAAATACAAAAACTAGGAGTGATATAAGAACCACTAGAGTGGTTAGAGCAGCTCAGTTGTCCTAGAGCCACAACAGTGATTGGAACAGCACAGCTGACCTAGAACCACAACAGTGATTGGAGCAGTCCAGTTGTCCTAGAGCCACAAGTGTGATTGGAGCAGCCCAGTTGTCCTAGAGCCACAAGTGTGATTGGAGCAGCCCAGTTGTCCTAGAGCCACAAGTGTGATTGGAGCAGCCCAGTTGTCCTAGAGCCACAAGTGTGATTGGAGCAGCCCAATTGTCCTAGAGCCACAAGTGTGATTGGAGCAGCCCAATTGTCCTAGAGCCACAAGTGTGATTGGAGCAGCCCATTTGTCATAGAGCCCCAAGAGTAATTTGAGCAACCCAGTTGTCCTAGAGCCACAAGAGTGACTGGAGCAGCCCAATTGTCCTAGAGCCACAAGAATGACTGGAGCAACCCAGTTGTCTTAGAGCCACAAGACCTGTTGTGCCAGAGCTGAAAAAGTGATTGGAGCAGCCCAGTTGTCCCAGAGCCACAAGAGTGATTGGAGCAGCCCAGTTGTCTCAGAGCCACAAGAGTAACTGGAGCAGCCCAGTTGTCCTAGAACCACAAGAGTGATCAGAACAGCCCAGTTGTGCTAGAGCCGCAAGAGTGATTTAGAGTAGCCCAGTTGTCCTAGAGCCACAAGAGTGATTGAAAAAATCCCATTTGTCGTAGTTTCTAAGCCCAGTCTTAAGTACTAGATTCTATACTGAAGTTAAGAAATTGAATAGCATTTCAAAGGTCAGTAGCTATCCCATGGCCAGAACTAATGAGATGATAGAGAACTTAGGGGAGCCAATATATTGGACAACACTAGGCTTGATTAAGGGGGTACTGGAAGATACCATTTAGCATCGCTGCCAAAGAAAAACTGCTTTTGTAATAGCTGATGGTCTATATTAGTCAAGTGTTACCATGTGGCCTATGTACGGAGCCCAAGACACCTTTCAGAGTGTGATGGATAAATTATTTATTTATTTCCAGTTTGATTATTGGGGAAGTCCACTGGGCCCAGAGAGCCTGTTTTCAGTGGAGGCCTGGGGAGAAAAGCTCCATGAAACAGATTACAGTAAAGATAGCAGTCCAATAAAAATAGGGTACAGCTACAAATATATATCAAATAATACAAAGTGTGAGCAATATTGCCCATAATGGAAAAATGTTGTGCAGATACATTTAACAAAGTCACACAGTTAAAGTCAAAAGCTATTTACAATATTTACAGAGTGTGAGAGATTGTATGGGAATTAGCTATAGAAGGTTATAGCCAGCTATAAGGTGCTTAGGAACTCAGGAGGATACCCTCCCAGGGGCTTTTGTTAAAGAGTTCTAGGTAGACAGAATGCAGTTACATTTCCATTTGTAGGAGAGGTGGGTGTAAAGCTGTGTTTTGAAGTTGTTTGTATTTGACATTGTCCTTAGTGGGGAAGGGAGAGAGTTCAATTTCTTACCTAAGGAGAAGGAGAGGAGAAGTTGTCCAGCAGGATGTTTAGGTTTGTGGATAGTAATCAAGTTTTGGTGTTCAGATCTGAGAGTTCTGTTTGGGGTGTACGGGGTAAGGATGTTGGTTAGAGTTGGGCATTTCGTTGGATTAAATATTAGTCTATGTGCTGTAGTGAGCTGGAGGAAGTCCAGGTAATTTGTGAATTCTAACCAGTTGCGGGATTGGAGGATAACACAGTGATGTGTGGAATGTTTGGCTTTGGTGGCAAATTTAGAAATTTTGCTATAACAGCTTTTAAGTTTGGAAGTGATGGAAGAGGATAGGTTAGTTAGTAGTGGGGCACCATACAGAAGGGAGAGAAGGAGGTAAGAGGAGGCCAGAGTATGCCTGGTAGAAGTAGAGAGAAAGTGGTTGTTCCTGTATAGCATACCTAGTTTTTGGTGGGTTTTCTTTATATTTTGCTGAATATGGATGTTGAACTTGAGGTGTTCTTCTATAGTTACACCGAGTAGTTTGGCAAAGGGAACAACTTTGATCGGAGAGTTGTTTTGGCTAAGGATTTGGAAGGAATTTTTATCAACAGAGAATGATTTTGAGGGAGTGAATAGTAGTATTTTAGATTTGTTAGCATTGAGGGAAAGGTGATTTTGGCAAATTCAGAACTCAGTAGTTGAGAAGGCAGTCTGAGTTTTAGATAGGAGTTCAGAGAGGTTAGAGGCAGAGCAGACAAGTGAAGAGTCATCTGCATATTGGATGACTTTGGCAGTAGGAATAGCAGAGTGAAAGTTATTGATAAAGATATTAAACAGCATTGGTCCGAGGATGGACCCCCTGTGGTACTCCAGTAGGGGTGGGTAAGAAAGGTGACGTGCCTTTTTTCCATTTCCCAGCCTGAGATCTATCTGACAGATAGCCTGAGAACCAGGAAATAGTGTTTTGGGACAGATTTAGGTTTGAGAGGTGACTTAGAAGGTGCTTATGGGAAACAGTATCGAATGCTTTAGAGAGATCTACTAGCACTGTGGATACTAAGTTTCCAGAATCTCGGGCTTGATTGACAGTTTCTAAGAATGAGAGTAGAGCTGTTGTGGTGCTATGTCCTGGTCAGAAGCCATGTTGGGTAAGGATAAGAAGTTGTTTTTTAGATAGAAAAGGAATAAGTTGGAGGAGTTGAAACCCCACTCATGATGTTCATGAAATGTTGCTGCATACCTGAATGACGTGGTCATTCATTCATTCATTCATTCATTCATTCATTCATTCATTCAGAAGAAGGTAAATCTCACTTACTTAAGGGACCTGAACGATGTGGTCATTCATTTACTCAGAAGGGAAATCTCACTTACTTGAAGGACCTGAATGACATGGTCATTCATTCCTTCAGAAGAAGGAAAAACTGGCCTGTTTTTAATGTGGATGCAGATGACATACTGCTATGTTCCCTTGAATGATGATCAGGACCACGTTAGATATGTGGAAAAAACCTGCTGCAGTTTTGTGATGAGAGGGAGGAGCTGAGATTGGTTAAGATACCTGAGCATGTGGATATGGTAGGCAACAAAAAGTTTGTGAGGCAGAAGGACAATCTTTGGGGTTCATAAAGTGATGTTGCTGATATTGCATGCCGACGGTGCAGTGGTGCAGAGTTAGCATTATCGCCTCACAGCAAGAGTTTCTCTGGTTCGATTCTCAGCTGGGGTGCCTTCTGTGCGGAAGTAAATTAAGGCACCAAAGTTACACACTGGAAATCAGTCACAGTACTTTATTGCAGAAAACAAACGGTAAGCGCTTTCACAACTTGATGTTGCTTCATCAGACCACATCACTACAACTGATGCTTGGTTAAATACTAAGACAATTAGTATGACATCACATTTTAAAGAAATATTTCCCCACAGACATAAAAACATATACCAATATCTATAAGAAAAATTACATAAAAAATATAGAAAAAGTATATATATATATATATACACAATAAAAGGGATATTTTAAATATTTAAAAAAAAAAGGGGGGATGTCATCCCTGATGATTACTGGTAATAATCATTAAAAAAAAAAAAAAATATATATATATATATACACACACATTTTGTGCACGTATAACCATAATAATACAATAGAAAACTCATACTTAGTGTTTAAGGCGCCTTGCCTTAAGGTAAGGAACTAATGAGGTACAACCATTCAAACCAGGATATCTGTCTGCTTGTAACTTGGTGATCCATTGTTGTTCTAATTCTTCAGTGTGGTTTTCTATATCACCACCTCTCTTTGTCCTTACTATCTGTTGTAAGATTAAAAATTTAAAACAATGACTACTGTCCGTATTCAGGACATGATTAGCTAGAGCATTTGATTGCTTCTGGTTCCGTATGTCCCTTATATGTTCTAACATTCTTTCTTTAAAGCTCCTATTTGTTTTGCCTACATAATAGGCATGGCATACTTGGCAAAAACAAAAATAAACAACATCGGCACTTTTACAATCATAAAAATTCTTCGTATATAGTTTAAAACATTTCACAGGATGAATGTACTCATTTTTAGTGTAGACATGCTGACAAGCAGCACAATTCGTGCACGGAAAAGTGCCCTGTCTGTTTGATAAATTCTTTCTAAACGACTGATGTTCTCTATTACAGAGCTGCTGCTTTAAAGACACATTATTTCTAAAACTGAAGTTTGGGGTGTCACCAACTGTGGAAACCAGACCTGGTATTTCATGTAGTAAGTGCCAATTCTTTTTAATAATTTCCGTATACTTATTGATGTCACTTGCAAATCTAAAAACTATTCTAAACTTATTTCTATCAATACTTGTATCATAAGATGTACTTGTATCAGCACCATAAGAGCTCATGCATGGTTTATATCTTGTAGATCTCAATTTCCATGCATCTGCTATCACTCTAGTAATTTCTGAGCTAGAGTAGCCTCTTGTTTGAAATTTGTCTTGCAATTTATTTAAAGCAACTACTGCCTCTTCATCATTATTATGTAGGCATAGAGTTCTATAGACTTGTCCTTTAAGGACATTTCTAGGTATGTGTCTTGGTTGCATGCTTGACCTGTGAAGACAGGCATTGGTTCTTGTGGGTTTATGATAAATACTAGTTCTTATCTGCTTTAATTCAGTATGGGTGACACTCACATCCAAAAAATCAACACATGTATCAGAAAAAGTAAAGGTAAACTTCAAAAAGTCTGTAGTACTATGCAAGTAATCAATGAAATTACTGATATTTCCACCATGCCATTTCCACAAGACAAAAACATCATTCACGAAACGTACGTACCAGAGAATATAGCCAAAAAATGGATTAACATCTGACAAAACATATTGTTCTTCCCATCGTACTAATGACAGATTGGCGTAGCTGTTAGCACACGAAGTGCCCATAGCTACGCCAATCTTCTGTAGAAAAAATTGATCCTAAAAGGTTACAATGTTATTTTCAAGTATAATCTCCAATAGTGCACAGACTAGCATAATCTTATTAGTAGTCAGCTTCTTATTCATATCGAGGAATTTTCTTATTTTTTCAATTCCCCAAACATTTGGAATACTAGTAAAAAGAGATTTAATGTCCATGGTAAGGAATACAAATTCTTCATCATTATCAATGGTTTCCATTCTATTTTGCAACCGCTGTAAAAACATTTTTGTATCTCTAAGAACTGTATAACAGCTATCCAAGAACTCATGTAAAATACCTTCTACATAAATAGATAGGGGCTCAGTGCACCATCCTGCTCCTGATACGATGGGGCGTAAAGGAGGAACCGTGGGATGTTTATGGATTTTAGGGAGTCCATAAATCCTAGGAACTAGAGGTTTTTGTACTGAAAAATAATTGGATAAAGATTCATCAATTAGTCCTGTAATCAATAAATCAAACACTAAAAAGGACACTTTATCAATGATAGCAATTACAGCTGTTTTTGTCAGCATTTGATAGGTACAAGTATCTAATAGCAAAACCTTCATCTGGTTAACATATAAATCTTTGTCCATTAATACAATTTTGCCACCTTTATCTGCTTGTTTAATAATAAGGGAATGTAAATCCTGTAATTCATGTAGAGCCCTATATTCTTCTGCATTTAAATTATGAAAGGTGCAGCCTTGCGTACCAGGAGTATAAGCTTCATTAAAAGCATTTTCACAGATATCTAAAAATCTTTGTATGCCTGGAGGGGTAGGAGGTACAAAAGTGCTAGGTTTCTTGTATATATTTACATTGACATTTTCATTATTACGAAACATGCATTTTAACGATAAATTCCTACCAAGCAAACCCTTATTAAGCAAACTATTCTGTTCATTAGTTAGAGTAAAGGAAGAAATTTTAACAATAAGATCAGTTCTTACATCCTCCTTTTCTTTGAAAAGTGTGCAGTTCTGTCCATTTGATGTTCCCTTGCTGTCTTTCCCATATTGGGATTGCTTTTGGCTCGAGCTCTGAATGGGAGAGCTGCTTTCAAAGTGAATTCTCCCACTTTCAAATTCTCTAAAAAAATGCTAGTTTCTGTGGCATTTGCTTGTAGAGTGTCTATTGGAGTCTTACCTATAGTGTTTGCATTCCTTCGTTCTTCTGACTTCGAATTTTTGTCCATATTCGAAGTAGATGTATTCCCATTCACTATAGAAGCAAAGGATGCAACTTGGAGAGTAGGAACACTAGATTTAACATGTTCTTGATCAGTTTGTTGTATTGCCATGCTTTCGCTCGTCTCGTTAGCATGAAAACCTGAAGTGGAAGCCTGTGTCTCAGTATTTAGTGTCCTACTAGTCTCTCTATTCACTGTAACAGGATTATACGAAGGGGTTCTATTTATGGGGTCTCTCAGCCATGAGAAGACATTATTGTTTCTAAAATCAGTATTATCTCTATTTAATTTAACATTTTGAAGCTTTTTCTCATAGGCACTAATGCTTTCATGCAACTGGCCCATTTTATTAAGGGTAATAGTAGCAGGAAAGGTTACAGATATCTGGTTTTCTAGTGTCACAATTTCAGTTTTCAGCTCAGTTTCAAGAGGTGTAAAAAACTCTATAAGAAGCTCCATATACTTGGAGATGAAAGATAAATTCAATTCTTGCCACTTACGTAAGAGTTCAGGATATGTATTCCCATAAGTTGGCATATTTAATATACGTAGACCTCGAGGTATTACTTTAGCTTCCAATGAAGCTTGTAGATGTAGTCTTTGCCATTGTAGCCATTTGTACTTATATAGGAGGTTTTCTAGCCCTCTATATTGTGCCTGGAACTCAAGCATTTTTTCCATCTCCGAACCAATATCCACTGTACTTGCCTGTATATCAGTGTTTAATAATGGATTCACTGGTACTTCAAGAAGCTTTAAAAATCGACGATGTTCATTAGATGATTCTTGGTTGGTATCCATGTCCATATTATATCCACGTACAGTGTGTCCTTGGCCGAATAAAAATAGGAACTGAAGATACAAACTCAAACGGCTTCAGGTACACTGAGGTGCCCAAAAACACACAACAGCAAAAGTAAATTAAGGCACCAAAGTTACACACTGGAAATCAGTCACAGTACTTTATTGCAGAAAACAAACGGTAAGCGCTTTCACAACTTGATGTTGCTTCATCAGACCACATCACTACAACTGATGCTTGGTTAAATACTAAGACAATTAGTATGGCATCACATTTTAAAGAAATATTTCCCCACAGACATAAAAACATATACCAATATCTATAAGAAAAATTACATAAAAAATATAGAAAAAGTATATATATATATATATATATATATATATATATATATATATATAGATACACAATAAAAGGGATATTTTAAATATTTAAAAAAAAAAAAAAAAGGGGGGATGTCATCCCTGATGGTTATTGGTAATAATCATTAAAAAAAAAAAAATATATATATATATATATATATATATACATATACACACACATTTTGTGCACGTATAACCATAATAATACAATAGAAAACTCATACTTAGTGTTTAAGGCACCTTGCCTTAAGGTAAGGAACTAATGAGGTACAACCATACAAACCAGGATATCTGTCTGCTTGTAACTTGGTGATCCATTGTTGTTCTAATTCTTCAGTGTGGTTTTCTATATCAGCACCTCTATTTGTCCTTACTATCTGTTGTAAGATTAAAAATTTAAAACAATGACTACTGTCCGTATTCAGGACATGATTAGCTAGAGCATTTGATTGCTTCTGGTTCCGTATGTCCCTTATATGTTCTAACATTCTTTCTTTAAAGCTCCTATTTGTTTTGCCTACATAATAGGCATGGCATACTTGGCAAAAACAAAAATAAACAACATCGGCACTTTTACAATCATAATAATTCTTCGTATATAGTTTAAAACATTTCACAGGATGAATGTACTCATTTTTAGTGTAGACATGCTGACAAGCAGCACAATTCCTGCACGGAAAAGTGCCCTGTCAGTTTGAGAAATTCTTTCTAAACGACTGATGTTCTCTATTACAGAGCTGCTGCTTTAAAGACACATTATTTCTAAAACTGAAGTTTGGGGTGTCACCAACTGTGGAAACCAGACCTGGTATTTCATGTAGTAAGTGCCAATTCTTTTTAATAATTTCCGTATACTTATTGATGTCACTTGCAAATCTAAAAACTATTCTAAACTTATTTCTATCAATACTTGTGTCATAAGATATACTTGTATCAGCACCATAAGAGCTCATATATGGTTTACATCTTGTAGATCTCAATTTCCATGCATCTGCTATCACTCTAGTAATTTCTGAGCTAGAATAGCCTCTTGTTTGAAATTCGTCTTGCAATTTATTTAAAGCAACTACTGCCTCTTCATCATTATTATGTAGGCGTAGAGTTCTATAGACTTGTCCTTTAAGGACGTTTCTAGGTATGTGTCTTGGTTGCATGCTTGACCTGTGAAGACAGGCATTGGTTCTTGTGGGTTTATGATAAATACTAGTTCTTATCTGCTTTAATTCAGTATGGGTGACACTCACATCCAAAAAATCAACACATGTATCAGAAAAAGTAAAGGTAAACTTCAAAAAGTCTGTAGTACTATGCAAGTAATCAATGAAATTACTGATATTTCCACCATGCCATTTCCACAAGACAAAAACATCATTCACGAAACGTACGTACCAAAGAATATAGCCAAAAAATGGATTAACATCTGACAAAACATATTGTTCTTCCCATCGTACTAATGACAGATTGGCGTAGCTGTTAGCACACGAAGTGCCCATAGCTACGCCAATCTTCTGTAGAAAAAATTGATCCTGAAAGGTTACAATGTTATTTTCAAGTATAATCTCCAATAGTGCACAGACTAGCATAATCTTATTAGTAGTCAGCTTCTTATTCATATCGAGGAATTCTCTTATTTTTTCAATTCCCCAAACATTTGGAATACTAGTAAAATGAGATTCAATGTCCATGGTAAGGAATACAAATTCTTCATCATTATCAATGGTTCCATTCTATTTTGCAACCACTGTAAAAACATTTTTGTATCTCTAAGAACTGTATAACAGCTATCCAAGAACTCATGTAAAATACCTTCTACATAAATAGATAGGGGCTCAGTGCACCATCCTGCTCCTGATACGATGGGGCGTAAAGGAGGAACCGTGGGATGTTTATGGATTTTAGGGAGTCCATAAATCCTAGGAACTAGAGGTTTTTGTACTGAAAAATAATTGAATAAAGATTCATCAATTAGTCCTGTAATCAATAAATCAAACACTAAAAAGGACACTTTATCAATGATAGCAATTACAGCTGTTTTTGTCAGCATTTGATAGGTACAAGTATCTAATAGCAAAACCTTCATCTGGTTAACATATAAATCTTTGTCCATTAATACAATTTTGCCACCTTTATCCGCTTGTTTAATAATAAGGGAATGTAAATCCTGTAATTCATGTAGAGCCCTATATTCTTCTGCATTTAAATTATGAAAGGTGCAGCCTTGCGTACCAGGAGTATAAGCTTCATTAAAAGCATTTTCACAGATATCTAAAAATCTTTGTATGCCTGTAGGGGTAGGAGGTACAAAAGTGCTAGGTTTCTTGTATATATTTACATTGACATTTTCATTATTACGAAACATGCATTTTAACGATAAATTCCTACCAAGCAAACCCTTATTAAGCAAACTATTCTGTTCATTAGTTAGAGTAAAGGAAGAAATGTTAACAATAAGATCAGTTCTTACATCCTCCTTTTCTTTGAAAAGTGTGCAGTTCTGTCCATTTGATGTTCCCTTGCTGTCTTTCCCATATTGGGATTGCTTTTGGCTCGAGCTCTGAATGGGAGAGCTGCTTTCAAAGTGAATTCTCCCACTTTCAAATTCTCTAAAAAATGCTAGTCTCTGTGGCATTTGCTTGTAGAGTGTCTATTGGAGTCTTACCGATAGTGTTTGCATTCCTTCGTTCTTCTGACTTCGAATTTTTGTCCATATTCGAAGTAGATGTATTCCCATTCACTACAGAAGCAAAGGATGCAACTTGGAGAGTAGGAACACTAGATTTAACATGTTCTTGGTCAGTTTGTTGTATTGCCATGCTTTCGCTCGTCTCGTTAGTGCGAAAACCGGAAGTGGAAGCCTGTGTCTCAGTATTTAGTGTCCTACTAGTCTCTCTATTCACTGTAACAGGATTATACGAAGGGGTTCTATTTATGGGGTCTCTCGGCCATGAGAAGACATTATTGTTGCTAAAATCAGTTTTATCTCTGTTTAATTTATTTAATTTAACATTTTGAAGCTTTTTCTCATAGGCACTAATGCTTTCATGCAACTGGCCCATTTTATTAAGGGTAATAGTGGCAGGAAAGGCTACAGATATCTGTTTTTCTAGTGTCACGATTTCAGTTTTCAGCTCAGTTTCAAGAGGTGTAAAAAACTCTATAAGAAGCTCCATATACTTGGAGATGAAAGATAAATTCAATTCTTGCCACTTACGTAAGAGTTCAGGATATGTATTCCCATAAGTTGGCATATTTAATATACGTAGACCTCGAGGTATTACTTTAGCTTCCAATGAAGCTTGTAGATGTAGTCTTTGCCATTGTAGCCGTTTGTACTTATATAGGAGGTTTTCTAGCCCCCTATATTGTGCCTGGAACTCAAGCATTTTTTCCATCTCTGAACCAATATCCACTGTACTTGCCTGTACATCAGTCTTTAATAATGGATTTACTAGTACTTCAAGAAGCTTTAAAAATCGACGATGTTCATTAGATGATTCTTGGTTGGTATCCATGTCCATATTATATCCACGTACAGTGTGTCCTTGGCCGAATAAAAATAGGAACTGAAGATACAAACTCAAACGGCTTCAGGTACACTGAGGTGCCCAAAAACACACAACAGCAAAAGTAAATTAAGACACCAAAGTTACACACTGGAAATCAGTCACAGTACTTTATTGCAGAAAACAAACGGTAAGCGCTTTCACAACTTGATGTTGCTTCATCAGACCACATCACTACAACTGATGCTTGGTTAAATACTAAGACAATTAGTATGGTATGGCATCACATTTTAAAGAAATATTTCCCCACAGACATAAAAACATATACCAATATCTATAAGAAAAATTACATAAAAAATATAGAAAAAGTATACATATACATACATATAGATATATATATATATATATATATATATATATATATATATATATATATATATATACACAATAAAAGGGATATTTTAAATATTTAAAAAAAAAAAAAGGGGGATGTCATCCCTGATGGTTATTGGTAATAATCATTAATATATATATATGGGTCTACTTTCATAGATCGAACGTACGAATCGCCGACACACATGTTCCCGACCCCAAACAACCAAAAACACACCACACCAACAACTCAACATACCGAACACCACAACATCGACACAAAAAACGCCAACTACACATTGCACACAACAACATATCCACTAACCTTAACCTAAACCCTAACCCTAACGTCCGACACTACCGCACACTTACCCAACCCGCACCCTAACCCTAACTCACTTAACACACCTCTAAACCTCAACACCGTCACTATCGCATACTCACCCTACCTGCACCCTAACCCTAACTCACTTAACCCACCCCTAAACCTCAACACCGTCACCGCACACTTACCCTACCTGCACCTAACCCTAACTCACTTAACCCACCCTAAAACATGCAGCCCGTCACTATCACACTCACTCCACCGCATTCTAACACTGACACACTCAACACTACCCTACACTGCTCTACGTCACTTCCACACACTTACCTCACGGAACCCTTAGTCCGACACCACCGCACTCACCTTTCCCACACCCTATCCTAAAATCCCTCACTATCGCATACACTTACCTGTCCGCTCCCCAATACTACATCTTTCACTTTCGCACACTTACCGTGATCGCTCACACGCTGCCGTTGTCAGTCTCTCAGCCGGGATATCGCGTTTTCGGTAACCTACCTGTTCGGTCGTTCCGTCTCGGTCTTCCGGTGTCGGTGACGTGGTACGGTCTATGAAAGTAGACCCATATATATATATATATATATATATATATATATATATATATATATATACATATATGCATATACACACACATTTTGTGCATGTATAACCATAATAATACAATAGAAAACTCATACTTAGTGTTTAAGGCGCCTTGCCTTAAGGTAAGGAACTAATGAGGTACAACCATTCAAACCAGGATATCTATCTGCTTGTAACTTGGTGATCCATTGTTGTTCTAATTCTTCAGTGTGGTTTTCTATATCACCACCTCTGTTTGTCCTTACTATTTGTTGTAGGATTACAAATTTAAAACAATGACTACTGTCCGTATTCAGGACATGATTAGCTAGAGCATTTGATTGCTTCTGGTTCCGTATGTCCATTATATGTTCTAACATTCTTTCTTTAAAGCTCCTATTTGTTTTGCCTACATAATAGGCATGGCATACTTGGCAAAAACAAAAATAAACAACATCGGCACTTTTACAATCATAATAATTCTTCGTATATAGTTTAAAACATTTCACAGGATGAATGTACTCATTTTTAGTGTAGACATGCTGACAAGCAGCACAATTCCTGCACGGAAAAGTGCCCTGTCAGTTTGAGAAATTCTTTCTAAACGACTGATGTTCTCTATTACAGAGCTGCTGCTTTAAAGACACATTATTTCTAAAACTGAAGTTTGGGGTGTCACCAACTGTGGAAACCAGACCTGGTATTTCCTGTAGTAAGTGCCAATTCTTTTTAATAATTTCTTTATACTTATTGATGTCACTTGCAAATCTAAAAACTATTCTAAACTTATTTCTATCAATACTTGTGTCATAAGATATACTTGTATCAGCACCATAAGAGCTCATATATGGTTTACATCTTGTAGATCTCAATTTCCATGCATCTGCTATCACTCTAGTAATTTCTGAGCTAGAATAGCCTCTTGTTTGAAATTCGTCTTGCAATTTATTTAAAGCAACTACTGCCTCCTCATCATTATTATGTAGGAGTAGAGTTCTATAGACTTGTCATTGAATCTCTTTTTACTAATATTCCAAATGTTTGGGGAATTGAAAAATTAAGAGAATTCCTCGATATGAATAAGAAGCTGACTACTAATAAGATTATGCTAGTCTGTGCACTATTGGAGATTATACTTGAAAATAACATTGCAACCTTTCAGGATCAATTTTTTCTACAGAAGATTGGCATAGCTATGGGCACTTCGTGTGCTAACAGCTACGCCAATCTGTCATTAGTACGATGGGAAAAACAATATGTTTTGTCAGATGTCAATCCATTTTTTGGCTATATTCTCTGGTACGTACGTTTCGTGGATGATGTTTTTGTCTTGTGGAAAGGGCATGGTGGAAATATCAGTAATTTCATTGATTACTTGCATAGTACTACAGACTTTTTGAAGTTTACCTTTACTTTTTCTGATACATGTGTTGATTTTTTGGATGTGAGTATCACCCATACTGAATTAAAGCAGATAAGAACTAGTATTTATCATAAACCCACAAGAATCAATGTCTGTCTTCACAGGTCAAGCATGCACCCAAGACACATACCTAGAAACGTCCTTAAAGGACAAGTCTATAGAACTCTACGCCTACATAATAATGATGAAGAGGCAGTAGTTGCTTTAATAATAAGCCAAGTACAAATAGTAATGTGTAAATAAGTAAAATTATGTAGACATTTCATTTATATGTTATGATTCCATTATGCTTGATACAGAAAATATGTTGCAGGTCTCCGGACGACTGTTCCTGCCCCCATCTCCTGTCCATACCTCTCAATTGTCCCTGATTTTGACTCAAATTTTAGCTCTGTCTTTTAGTACTTCCTAAAACTGGCACATTTTGGAGAAAAGGAGGTGAATTACACTTTATAAATAATGACAATAATTACAGTTTTATATGTATTTAATACTGAAAATGTTTACTAATTCACATTCACTTGTTTTTATCAATGTCTCATATTAATAGTACTCCTATTTTAAAAAGTGTCCTTGGTTGCCCCTGATTATCTCTGGATTTGTCTCTGATTGTTTGAGAGCTATACACTTGTTCTAGAGATTGCGGGTGTTGTGTTTCTTGTGTCTACATGCTCATATCACTTATTTATCTCCCGTCTCAGCCACTATTGAATTTGTAAAAGAAAGAAAACAGTATATCCTGCCGTATTGTTTTAGTTTGTGGACAGTGGAAGGAGTTATTCATGTTGTGTGTAGTTGCATTAGGAATAGTCAGGTACACATGCAGTAATCCAGTCTCTCTTTTTTCCATTGTGGCCCAGAATGGTGTTGACTTCGGAATGGGATAGTGGGTCTGGACACAGTGAAAATCCTTGAACTTTCATTGTAAGTAACAACAAGATAGAGGAAGGGGTGTTGTTGGTCAGGCTGAAGTTGTCTTGTAGGAAACTGACACTGACAAAGCAGTACATGTAGTGATAAGTTGAATATTCAGAGGCACAGACGGACTTTGAACTGTTGCCGCTGTTAGTCACATATGAAAAAAAAACATTGTATTTTATTTTCTCCTGAAACAAAATTATTTTAGTCTAAAAGAAAAAAAAAACTCTGGAAAGGGAAAGTGGTGTGTATTATCTTCCATATGTTTTTTTTTTAAACAAGAAAGGGATAAACAATGTTGGTTCATGCCCCCCCCCCCATAAAAGATGTTTTCTGTATGGGGAGCATGTGAGTGATAATTGTATTAGTACACTGTGTACTTTGTGTAATAAACTTTGACAGAGCAATGCTGCTTTTGTATTTTAAAAATTGTATGTGGGAAAGAGAAAACATTTGTGAGTTTCTTATTTAACAAAATAAGAATATAGGAACAGTTGTACAGTGATACATCTAAAGAGATTTCCCTTATTGTGATAAATGCTATTAGACATGATTACCCAAGGACGAAGTGACTTCCATTTATAGATATTTATGGGTATTAAAACCAAGGGTGCTATCAATAGTTGGTATACCAGATTTTTAGACGATGTATGTATTTTCTGGACTGCAGATGTTGATGCACTACAAGAGTTTTTAGATGCTATTAATTGTACTACATATTTGTATTCAGTTTTGATACATTGAACTGTTTTTACATTCAGATTATGAAGGACCACAACAACAAGAAATATATCTTTAATGTATACAGGAAACCCATCTATTCAAACACTTTGTTATATTACAGTAGTTGTCACCCTGTACATAAAAAAAAAAAAAACTTTGGTGAAAGGCCAACTTGTATGTTTGGCATGACTTGTTTCTGTTGATTTATTTGATACACAGGTAGAGACACTAGAAAAAAGTCATTAAATAGTGTTATCCCCCGAAAATTCTGAAGGTAATATTTATAGATGTTATTACCAAAAGATGTGATGGTACATGTATTTCCTTGATTGGTACTGGAGATGTTGTTAATGCTGAGCAACTGATAGATAATAGAAGGGATATAACTTATTTGTCGACATTTATTATGGGTTTTAATGTTGATGCTTGCCGTATTAAGGATATTACAAACAAAAATAGCATATATTTACATCAAACAATGAAATTTGTAAAATCTTGGGGAAAAAACAAGAATTTTTTTAGACACACATTTTAACAATTTTGTAGTTTCTTCCAAATGGACAGGGATGTATAAATGTCATAGGTGCAGGCAATGCCCCTATATTCAAGAAGGAACTCAAGTAGGTAGATATTTCATCTTATGGTATTGTGAAATCTAATGGATACATTAATTGTGAAACAAGGGGGGTGATTAATGTTGCACTTTGTAAAATGTGCCCTGTCTTTTATGTTGGAAAAGCTGAAAGGCTTTTTAAGGACGGAATACGTGAACATTTATATGACATTAAAAAGAAGGATGTTATAAATTCACTATTTAGGCACATAAAAGGCATCCAAGATCATAAATGTCTGTTTTTTTGGTATAGAAAGGATGCAAACTGACTTGAGAGGTGGTGCACATAATGAACTACTAGAAATGAAAGAACTACGTTGGCAGCTTAAATTGTATGCTTATAGTCTACCTAGATTAAATGAAATGGTCTACATTTTATCTGTTTTAAGGTTACGATCCCTTTATGATTGATGTCTCTTTAAATCAAAGGAAGGGAGTGCCTTGGAAGCGATGTCATTAAATCTGTGTTCTAATGAAGTCTTTGGAGAGGGGGAAAAAGATGAAAGTGCTTAACTGTTTTGGTACATTAAAGTTTTTCTTTGGGTTCATCAACCATAACTTTTTTGTTTATTGAAGAAATTGTCATAACTTCAAACAAAATATCTTGAAAGATAAAGTAAAAGTGTGGGTACAGAAGAATTGTACAATTCTGGTAAATGTGCCATAGTATACATTTGGTCAAGAAACTTGGTCTGGTATAAATAATTGATTTATTAGAGTTTCGACTGAAAGACATTAACAAACTTCAAAGAAGTCAGCATTTTCATATATGTAAGAAATGAGAAATAAAATAATCATTGCTGTATATGCACATTAACAGATATATTGAGCATGTTTTACACAAGAAAGTCTGTAATATTTTGTGGATATAAAATGTGAAATGATGAACAAGACATTTTGTCTGAATTATGTGATTTTAAAGATGTTGACAAAGAGAACAAAGTTAGAAAGCTTAAATAAAGAGCAAACATATCCATTGCAGAGCAGACTTAAGGGTAATGTCTTTGTTTTGTTTGTTTACAATTTTTTTAAAACATAATGCTTAACAATGGGAATAACACCAACATCAGCTAGTAACAACAGTTAAATATGCTACATGAATGCTTAATAAACACTGCATAAAATATTATAGAACACAAATAATTAGCTGTTAATAAAACAAACAGCCATTAGCTTGGCTGCTTGTTCTTATTAGCAGAACCATGCGATTACTAATAAATAGTTTATTTCTAATCATAGAGAATGCTGTGCCGAATAGTATTAAGTGGGATGATGGAGAATAGAAGTTAAATGCGACAGTACAGAAATATGAGAGAGCAATTTGTGGTACAAGATGCTTTGTTTTATTTAGGGAAGTGACATTGAAGTCTTATGAAGAGAAAGAGTTAAGGTGGTGTGATTGGGATAATTTAAGCAGTTTAAATACTTGAGTAATAGAGGATGCGTCTGTGTTTTCTTGCACAGCAGTTCCTCAGAAAGCAGTTGCACGCTGGTGCTAGAGGAAAAGTTGTGATTGCTCAAGACTGCTGTATAATTTTGGGGAGTAATTCTCTTATCTCCAGTGTTTTGCCACCACAAAGTTGGTATATATAAGTTCATTGAGGAGATGCAAGGGGACCTTACTCCCAGGGAAAAAAATATGTTCGGTGTGTGCCTTTGAAATTCTGGAAGCATTTGTGCAGTTTTCGAAACTGAAATGACATCTATGTTTTGATCATTTTTGATTACGCCAGTATGTGTTGAACAATCACATTCCAGCCTTACATTGTGGGAGCATAACAAGAGAATGTGAAGGTATGATAAGAATAGAGAAAGCTTTGGACAGTGGATTAAGAAATTGAATGAAGAACACTGCATTGGAAAGAACTAAAAAATTCTAAAATAAAATATAACAAATGTGAGAAATTTCTTTTTAAACAAAGTGAGTATACTTGTATATCAGTGAAAAAGAAGTGACATTGAAAAATAAGTAAGGAAAATTGTGTAAGGAAATTTAAATTTGTCTTCCATGTGGAGCATGCATGCCTTTCCTTTGTCTGCATAGGTTTTCATTAGATGTTTTGCTTGCATCTTGCAGACCAGATAAGTGAAATGGCTGACTTAGCGATCTTTTCAAATTGCCTTTAGACGTGCGTGCTGTATTTGAGTGAACCTGTGGGTGAGTGTATTTGTGTGTGGGGGTGTCACCATGTGACCCCCTGTAATAGATAAACTAATTTTAGATAGGAAGTTAATCTGCCTTGCTCCCACTGAATATCAGGATAGACTGTGCCTCCCACACGACCCTGGATTGGAAAGCGCATATATCGTGGAATTAATGAATTAATACTACATTGTATGTGGAGATTTAAGGAGTACACGTTGACGTGGATGGTAATTTTGAAAGACAGTATTTAGTGTGGTCATGTCATCGTTGGCTGAGGAAGCAGGGATTAACAGTATGGAATGTGGAAAACTATAGAATTCCTGGACTGTATTGCTTTTCATTTGAAATATTTACATTGATATGGACCCAGGTGGAAATTATTTATTTACTTATGTCAGAGAAGTGGCTAAAGTAAATTAAAGTAGGATTGTTTACCCTTAAAAAAGTGACAAAGAAAGACATATCGGCTGGAGATCAGTTTTTCTCCTGAATGTTGTTTATAAGTTTGTAATGTGCAAATACTAGCAGCTGTCAGAAATATCAACAGCTTGTAGTAACTTGTAAACAGGCATGCCTAGTAAAGGGAAGAACTGTCTGTAGGCCCTAAACGGTTTTAGTTACAAGTTTTGATAATAGTAAAAAGGAAATAAAAAGGTTATATGATATTTGTAAATCAAAAGTAGGCATTTCATAAAGCTTAGCATACCAGTTTATGAAGTAAGATAGGGGTTTTAAATAGTAATGGGTAATTTAGAAAGTAGTTTAATAATTAACTGGTATTTATGGCTAAAGTTTAGTAAAGGAAAAAGTGTAAAATGTGGGTACCAGCTGAACGTCTTGTTGTATGTTTATTATAAATATAATTTATAAAGAATATAATGGGAGAGAGTGACTGATACGAAGAAAAAATTACTTTCCCTGGGATTCAGTAAACTCTGTGTAGGCTTCGCCCAAAATCTACACGGAGTTTGTGTTTGCATGGTGAGTAGCAGTGCTTAATGCATATTCATGCCACAGCTCGCTTTCAAATGTAAACAAGCAGGGTTTTGTGGTGGCCAGGAAACCGTGTAAACCTACACTGATAGCAAACTTAGTTACTTCATAGTAAACTGGGTTAGCGGGATTGAGCGGAATGCCACATGGACCACCAGGGTTTTTCATATATTAATGTATTATGTAGCGGAGACAGGACAATGGATGTGTATACTTCAGCACACTGGGCTAGTGAGATTGTGCATAATGCCACACAGACCACCAGGGTTTTTCATATATTAATGTATTATGTTGCGGGGACAGGACAGGACAGTTATGTGTACACTGCAGCATACTGGGCTAGTGGGATTGCAAGGAATACCACATGGACCACCAGGATTTTTCATATATTAATGCATTATGTTGCAGGGACAGGATAGTGTATGTGTACACTCCAGCATACTGGGCTAGAGGGATTGTGTGGAATTGCACACAGACCACCAGGGTTTTTCATATATTAATGTACATTTTTCAGGCACAGGACAGTGTATATAGTGCTGAGTATTGTGGAATCCCATTCCAGGCAGTCTGTATAAGTTGTGTCAATGATCTGTAAGTGTACATGGACTGCCATTTATAAGAAACAGTCATGGGAAGTGTGTTTATGGAATAGTGACACACAGATGAAGTTTAGGGATGAACACTAGGAAGGAGGATAGGTGAAACTCTGTAATGTACTGCACACGAGGAAATGTAAAATTAAGACAGTTACAGCAGGAACACTAGTCACATCTCCACAATGCACATTACAGACTGCACAGTGACAAATGTATATGATGTGACAATCACACAAGGTACCATAACAGTGGAGGATGCCCACGGCTAGCCGTAGGCATAGGCGAACTAGGCAACCGCCTAGGGCGCTGTAAAGGCCAGCCTGTTAAAGGGCGCAGTTTTTATTTATTTTGATTAACAAAGTTTGCGGTCTTCTCGGCGCCCTTCTGAAGTGTAACAGGAAGCCGGAACTGTGAGGGAGGGGGGTGAGCGTCCTCCCACTTACAGCTGCAGGTTGGCTAGAACGGTTTAAAAAAACAAAACAAAAAAAAAAAGTTACTTCGCGGTTCGAGAGTCTGCTGTAAGGAGGAACGGTATGCTATGTTTTGGGGACGGGCAGCTTTTTTCAAGCTTTTAGATGCAGATCCTATGTGTTATGAAAGTGCAATTACAAGTCACCGCCTTCCTTGAAAGAGTGTTGGAACAGGTATAAGAATGCTGCACTCCGATCTGGTTAGGCTAACCATAATTCACTGAAACATTAACAGTAAGCGTCCCCACAGTTTTAGACAGTGCCCGTGAAACATAAATGATCTAGGCATACGGTGGGCTATTTGACTCCTCTACCTGCTTGAGTGGCAAGACCATCTGTTGTACATTATGGCCATAATAGTTACTATATTCCTTTCTTTATTTTATTTGAAGCACGCAGGGTGACTGAACTGCAAGAGCCCATTGGTTTTGCATGGAAATAAGCATGCTTATATTTACCCACTAACAACAGACTTTTTTGTATTGGAGTACATTGGCTGCAGCCAGGTGTTTATTAAGTAAAGTTATTACTTAATGGCCAGAACTCTTGAATAAGCAAATGTAGAAATGGTTTCTGAACATTTTTAATGACTTATTGTTAATTGTGTTTCTTCTCTTCATATTTGTTTGGGAAACATTGCATAATCTTACAAAATGTTTTTCCCCCTCTTAGTACATTCCCAGGGGTTATACTTTTTCAAAGCCTTCATGGAAGCTGATTGAGTAGCAGTATAGACTATCTGTACAGTCATAGTTAGATCTTATGTATGTCATGTCTTGGCACATAGTCTTTGAAACCATTTACATGTGTGCAAGTTTGTAGTGGCAGCTCAGAACTGCTATTCTACATGTGAGAAGATGCTGCTGTGCCTATTTACAGCAGTTTGCCACTTGTTTTCCATTTTGATATGACCATCATGTACTTCTTGAGCTGATTAGGAATGTACCTAGAGGTGTGCAAGATAGCTTTCATTATTTGCTGGTTTGAATGTGGGGCTGTTTGGTGGCTTGAAAAGATGACCAATGTTGTACACATTATAAAATAGTGTAAATTTAGTTAACACAGATTTATACCTGGACATAACTGTGTTTTTTATGTGCTTTTGTTTCTTTATGGTTGTCCTAAGTAAAGCTGAAGTACTATTTGCTTAAGCCACATATTACTCACTTCCAATGTGTGTGCTTGTTAGAAACCAGTTTCAAGCATGATATTGCTTACAGAGGTTGCTTAGAAGCCATCCAGATACGTAACCACAGTGATATAGAGATAAAGAAGGAAAAATAGTTAAGTGTAACAAGTTAGCACTTAGGAAGTAGTAAACAGCACAGGAGACATGATAATTTGAGTAATGAATAAGGTGGAATTTGCTACTATCGCGTGGGACAGGGAGCTAATGTGTTATAAGAGGAAGAAATACAATAAAATAAAGAACTCTGCATACAATAATGTCCTGTTGCATAAAGTAAAGTAAGGTAATAAATATCAGTGTAGCTGCTTTAACATCTGCACAGGTGACAAGAGATTAGTTATGGTAAGCTTGTGTTCATCATATAAAATGTTTTAGAATATTAAGGAATTCTTTAGAATGTTGTAGTTAACTTTAATATTTTAGATGTTTGGGGAATATTTTGAGCAGAACAGCAACTGTTAATTTTTCCTCAGTAATGACTGGACTTAAATATGGCCTGCGACTTTAATAGGACATGCTGGAGGGACAGATTTATCTCTCAGCAGCTGCCACATCTTTGGAACAGGCTATGAATATATGTGAAACAGAGCATCTTTATGACACTGTTCAAGAAGAACCTGGACAAGTGGATCGGGCACCATAAATTCTTGTTGGGGATAGTGCCCACGACTCTCCTGGACATGGACAGTCATCACTAAATGCAATATTAGGTATTGACTAGTACTGCTATGGTATTATATTGGGTTGAAATGGCTACGCTTAAAATGACCTCCAGGTCGCTAGCCTAGTAATCTCCTATGATTCTATGATCCTGTGGAGGGCAGTGCTAAAAGGTAGCCTTATCTGTGTATCTTAATATGATATTTTTAGAGATGTGTGTCTTCTGGAAGATTTAAAAAAAATCTAGCAATATCTTTAATAATTGTGAATAGTCAAATATTTTAATCACACTACAATCCCCTAGCCTTTAGGCATTAAACTGATACAGGAATCTTAGTCAGTAAATAAAGAATGATAGTGCAATTATTACTAGTCTGAATCTATTTTGACAGCAATTAACTTCATTCCATCCAATGGCAGATAGCTGTAAATAAACCATATACTTTATAGCAGTGAAAAATTAATTTAGTTTATTTCTTATTTATGAACAGACTAAATATATCAGCTGATCTAAACAGATACAAATGAAAAGAAGGACAAGAAATAACAAATTTAGGCTAACCAATCTAAGAATAGCTATATAAAGAAAATGCTATCCACATTGCTTCCAAGGTACGGGGGGACACCTCTGCATACATCACTGTGAATTTTATTAGATTCCTGTGTGCTTACACAAACAGAAGGAATATGAAAACATGAAACTGAAAGCTGCAAGCCACATAAGTTAATGTTCTATTGTAGGTAATACAATTACATATGTGATATTGTATAATATTAATACAAGTCCATAAATGTAAGTTATTAAAACAGAAGTAAAATGAATGTTGCAGACCATGTTCTTAGAATGGAAGGTAGTAAACGTATAAAGAACTCAGGTGTCTTCTACATGGAATTATTGAACATTATACAATGACTCCCCATCAATATTCCAAAACGTGCAAGCTGATTGGTCAGCGTGCCCATTGCAAATCAGACTTATACTAATGGAAAAAGGTCCGCTCGCCCAGACTTTTTCCATTAGTATGTCTTTTTTTTTTTTTAGACAGCAACGGAGAACAGAAGAGCTCCGTTGCTGTAATCTAGCTATGTTAAATGCATTTAACATAGTGAGATAGCTTAAAAAAAAGCAATGGAGATCTTCCTTTCTCCGTTGCTTCCTCTACACACAGCTCTGATGTACTGTGTAAGCATACGCATGCGCAGTGCATCAGAACTGCTCCAGAATACCGGACAGCTGCGGAAGGGCAGCACAGAGGCATTACACAATGCCATTATTTAAGAAAAGTAAGTATTTTTTTCCTTAAGTAATGTCATTGTATAATAGCAATAATCCACTTCTGGGTGTGGGTAATGCTGGATTTACCCACGGTTGTCTTTGTTTGGCCACTTGGGCTTCGCCCTTGTGACCAAACCACACCAGCCATGGGTAAATCCAGCATTACCCACACCCAGGCGTGGGTTATTGTTTAAATAGTAGTGGGAGAAGTATGTTTTATGGGTTTTTTTTTGTAAAATATCTAGAATCTGAGAGATGATTTATTTTCCTACTGGGTCTCAATACATCTCACCAAATAATTTTACTGTAATTGTATCAGGAGCCAGGATATCACAGTTTTATTATTATAATAAAAATGTAGTCTATATCAGATTAATATGAAGTAATTATCAGTTATACTCATGTATTATGCAAGAATTTTAGGCCAAATATTTGTCTTAAATTGGGTTCCACTTTAGCACAGATCTTATTATAGTTAAAGTAAGGAATGCAAATACTGGTATTTTAATTTGCTGCTGTTATTCATAGTCACATAATCCCACTTCAGTCACTGTAAATATAAAAAGAAGAACAAATAAAACAATAACTGCATCATTGCTGTTGGTAGTGTGTATTGTATAGTGCTTTTCCTGTCCCCAGTTCTGTGGAGATAGCGTTCAACAAGCCAGTGTCCAAATATGCTAATGAATTGTTTTTGATATCTATCTTCTCCCCATTGATATGCCCCCTTATTCCCAGTCACCCCTGGTTGAATCGATGAGGGTGGGCCTCACTGTCCAGGGAGAGAATGCTCTTGGCAGTCTGTGACCTCTAAGACTGCCAGACTTCCTTTAAGGTGGATGAAAGCTGGGAGCAGTCTTCATGTAATCATGAATGCATCTAGGTTTGGGGGATTTTTAGATATGCACAGAAAGGGGAAACCCTAACCTGGCAGAGTGAATATATTCATCGGAAAACATCACTACCCACAGCATTGACCTGTTCTCATTGTCAGCCATTGAATGAATGAATAATTGAATTAAAATTTGCCTTCAGCCAAAGATGCATGCTACAGGATTCACTAGGTTGCACTTTGGCGGTAAGTATAAACCACTCACTCCTACTCCCTAACCTGGCTCCTCCAGTAAGTAAACCCCTTCCTCGCAAGTACGGCAAGTCAAACTGCACCTTCTTTTGCAGGCTATATGGGGCAGGTAGGCGGCCCAAGGGAGGTGCTGGGAATTTAGCCACTGCTGTCATTGAGGAAATCAAACACTAGACTACAAACTACCAGACACACCTTGCTAACAAAATTAATGCTTGTCTTCACCAGGCATAATATAGTTTGGCAAATGAGGAATCTTTAAGTAGCATGAACAGTCAAGGCATTTTGGAAGCTAGACAGTATAGTAAGATTGGAGGATTTGAAAGAGTTTTGTTTTAAATATTGTCATTTAAATCGACTTTCAGTCATTCTATTTCTAGATTGCATAGTATGGGTCTGTAAATAGTCGTGAAATAATATTACTATTGGAGATAGGTTTGTAACTAAGGAATATCAAGAATGTGGAATCATTTACTACAAATATTTGGTCTTTTAGTAATCTCCAGATCTTTATATACAATTTTGGATGCATCTCATAGTTTGGGTGAACTTGCTGTAGTTTATCATCTGATGGGCCATCTGTGGTGTTTGTTTGTGGGTCTGCAAGTGAGACTTGTTTTTGCCAATGGTGTGAATTTGGTTATTTCTGACAGGTCACACTTTATAAAAAAATGACTGGACAGTTATTTGTGGCAAGTATTACTAATCTGATTACTTTTTTGAAGTTGTAAATTGGGTTGTTCCCTATTTATTGACTTATTTTAACCAGAGTATGTGTATAATGTAACATATAATGATATATAAAAATGTGTGCAAGGAGTCTGTTTTGAAAACAGCCCAAATGTAAACTTAATCCTCCAGTGACCAGATGCATTTTCTATAAATATGGGTTTTCATGCAATTTCAGTGGCAGAGAATTTTACTGTTCATGCTAAGCCTGTTTTCATTGCAAGATTGTATTGTTTATCAAATGGCTATCTGTGTTTGTGCTATTTTAGCTTAAGCTTCTGTACACAGGGAGGAGAGAGGTTGCTATTCTACTTTCCTGAGCTGTAAGATTTGTTCACCTACCCAGAGTAAATTAAACTGTTTAGATTAACCTAAGCAGCCCTTTGAACCAAGGCACATAGGCTTCTATTTTCTGAAGACATGACTTTCATAGTCAAAAATGTGTGAAGGAGCAACAGATAAAGCAGGTTTATTAAAGGAAATTTCCATCTTCACTTGCAGTTTAAACTACATTACAAGGTATCCTTTCTTCTATGCATTTAAATAATTAAAGGAAATGACTGGACTGGTTTTCTTGGGAAGTGAATGACTGAAGTGGCTTTTTTGGGGAGTGACCTACCTTGTGGGTGTGGCTTGTAGGGGTGATTCATGTGTATGACATGGGTGGGGCTTAAGGGGCGCCGGAGCACTATTTCGCCTCGGGTGCCATATCAGCTAAGGCCGACCCTGATGCCTGTGTGATATAAGCATCCAGACATGAGCAGTGGAGAGGACATGCATCATGGATGTGAAATACAGTTGGGTTTGGGTGCATATTGTGAAGCTGTGCAAAATGGCTTCCAACAAGTGGGACACAGATACAGGCTCAAGGCCAACAGTAAAATTGTCAAGCACAATCTTGGACAATGTCAGAATAATACCACCAGTAATACCCATGTCTCTGACACAACATTTGTGTTTCCTTTTTTTTAAAAACACCTTTATTGAATTATCACTTGCGACATAGGCACATTTACATTTATATAAAAGTAATAAAAATGTGCTAACAAGTTAAAATTAACAAACCTTATGCTTCACATATATTGCTGTATGTCATATAGCATAAGCAAGATTACATGAATTATTCAATTCCTGCACCATTTTTTAAACAAAAATATCTTTATTAAACCATCACTTATGACATAAGCAATCATATATTTATATAAATGAAAACAAACCACACCAACACAATCCTAGGTGCAAGCATTTTACATCAAAAACCATACTGACACACTCTTGGTTGCAAACATTATACATCACTTATCTACCCAATCATTGTCACTCAAACATGACATAGCTCATTTAAGTCCTGCTACCTTTTAAACCTCATTCCTCCCTTGTATGTACTGTTCCCACAATTCACATTTTTTTCCTATTTAGTTTGTGCCTATCTTTTTCTGAATGTCTTAATTTCAGTTATTTTATCTCTATTGCTATATTCACTACTTCTAATATCGTTGGTTTAGATTTTGACAACATATGTATTTCTGAGTGAACATAGAAGGTTCTGCACAATACACTTGTACAACTATTAGGACATGTCAGCAGTCTGCGAGTGTAATCAAGCACACTCTCCTGACACTAACATATGCAGGAGGTGTGAGGACACACACTTGACATTATGATCACTACAGGCTAGTTGACTGGTGTGCATGGCAGAGATATACATGGCACAATCCGCACTGTAAACCATGCCATCAGTGTCATTAAACATCTATGTATGTCATGAGTGCATCACCAAAACAGATATCACACATGCATGTGTTGATGGAGGTTCTGTTTGATCGTTTGGAGAAATTGATGTGGAAAGAAACCTCTGTCTTTTTCAATATGCAAAGCCTTTTAAAATATAAAGAACTTGATATAACCCCTAGAGGGTTAAGGGCCTTTAAAGACCCATCCATGCCTTTTGATTTAAATAATGAACTAGATAAAGAATTTCATAAATGCTGGGTAGCGGCGGCACATAGATGTACCAGTGAATGGGTCTCTATATTAATAGAAAGAGACAGGGTGAAACAGTCAGCCTTGAAAGATTAGATTTATATGGTGTGTACATCTCTGGCCTCAGGTCCGGGTGTGGAACACCTGGACAGATTTCTTGTGGATATTAACATTAAATTGAAAAATTATGAAGGATTTGCAGACAGAAATGAGAGCAATGTGGAAGAAAGATACCCACACAGTTCCAATAGTAGTAGAAGCAACGAGTCTTACAAAAAATAATCTACAATCGTATTTAGATAGGTTACTGATACATGCAACTCTGTTGGAATCACAGGAGGAGTCATTACTGGGCACATTGAGGATGCCGTGAAGAGCACTTTTGGCTGACATCAAAGATTGAAACAATACTAATTTCACGAACTTTAATCATACTTTGACTTAGGTAAGGGGTCCATTCCCGTCTACTTTGACCTAGGAATGGGGTCCATTCCCATCTTGGTGTTAGAAGCCCAAAAGATTTGGAGAAGTTAAAAAAATGGAGATAACACTTACGTCACTAGATGATTAACCAATGTCTTCACCGACAAACCACATACCGTTAAAGGTGGTGAATCAACCTCTACCATTGCAGGATAACCATTGGTGTACCCCAAGGATCTGTGCTGATCCCTATACTGTTTGGAATCTATTTCTCAACAGTCCAGGCTACAAAATACAACCTGTACCAAGTTTGCTGATTCATGCATATTGGTTGCTCTCACTGAATCCACCAATGATGTGACTATAGTACAAGAGCGGCTAACACACTCAAATGATTGATGTGAAAGCCACAAAGTCTGCTAATAAATACAGAATGTGTCAGGATTTGTGTCTCATGCAAAGTGGAATTTCTTGGTAAATACAACATTGACAACACCCCCCCCCCCCCATGCTGAAAGCAGTGGTGGAAGATTTGGGAATGTACATAGATAGTAATCTGAACTTTGATCAAGTGTCCACAGTGGTATGGGAAGGTTATGTCATGCATCTCAGAAATTAGGCCATTATATCCAAATCTGAGGAGGATAGCAGCACTGTACTCAAACTTCATCTGAACACTAATACAGTATAATGCTTCCTTTTGCATGTACCTGACCAGACACCTGCAGCAGCTAGACAGACCATGGGAGTTTTACACCAAGAAAATACAGGTCCTACATACCATGCCATGATATATGTGCATATAGGTTCATAGGTAGGTAGTAGGCTATTTGGCCCTAGGGCCTTTGTAAGCCTAGCCAAAAATGTACCCTGGCTTTCGCCACCCAAGAAAATTATTTTCCTGTGCCCCTGTCGAGCAGAGCCACAGAAGTGATCCCTGGGGTGAATTTCCTATTTCCCATCCAATCATCAAGATTTTTCTTGAAGAGTGCTAATGAGGAGCTCTATTTGACATAGATAGGTGGTCTGTTCCAGAATATGGGAAGTCTCTGGGACAGGAATCTATCCCTCCAGCATGTTCTGTTTATTGTAGTGACAAGGTTTACATGTTCTTTGTGTTTCACTGTTGCAGTCATTACATTTGGGTAATCTGCTGGCAGGTTGCCCTCAGTCGGCCCGAATTCCAAAGTCTTGGGTCCTGCGTCGGTTGCTGTCTTCTCTTCCAAGACTTCAGGTCATCAGGGGTATAAAACATGCAGCCGACGCCATTTTCTTTAGTCTTTCTTGCCGCACGGTGCCCAAAGCAGAAGCATTCCGCATGTGCCGGTCGGCCAACTACTGAAATATTCAAGTTTGAGTTTCAGAACCGAAGTCTTCACTAAAGCTAAATACCCCGTTCGGGAAACTTTTTTCTTGCTTTTTACCGATGTCAGAAAAAGTTAATAATTGTATTACTTGTGGGAAGCAAATACCTCATAAGAATTTCCATTTATACTGTATTCCTTGCCTAGGCCCTGATCACAACGTGCCTGGCTGTCGGTTTTGTGCTAGATTTAACCAACGCACTATTAAACGTCGGTATATCTTGTGGTCTGAATACACCCTCAGAAGCCGGTGCCTGCTCAGTGGCTCCGGACCCATCCGAGGTAGCTACATCTGTCGGTCCAATACCTTGAGAATCTTGCAGCATGCCGGACTCCACATGGGTGTCGGTAGAGGCCTGTGACTCGAAGGTAGCAGTATCAGGGGCTGAAAAAGTGCCTCACTGAGTACCGGCGAACCGGCGACTGGCTTAGGAGAAGCTTCTTCATTGGTTTTGGATCTCGACTGCCTTTCTCTGTCCTTTTCTTTGCATTTTTTATGTACTCCGGTAGTTGGATTGCTATCCGACGACATTTCTGGGTAGTTAAATCTTTTTCCAAAATACTTTGATGCAAAAATATACTGACGCTTAATAGTGCGTTGGTTAAATCTAGCACAAAACCGACAGCCAGGCACGTTGTGATCAGGGCCTAGGCAAGGAATACAGTATAAATGGAAATCCTTATGAGGTATTTGCTTTCCACAAGTAATACAATTATTAACTTTTTCTGACATCGGTAAAAAGCAAGAAAAAGTTTCAACGGGTACTTAACTTTAGTGAAGACTTCGGTGCTGAAACTCAAACTCGAATATTTCAGTAGTCGGCCGACTGGCACTTGCGAAATGCTTCGGCTTCGGGTACCACGTGGCAAGAAAGATTAAAGAAAATGGCGTTGGCTGCATGTTTTATACCCCTGATGACCTGACGTCATGGAAGAGAAGACAGCAACTGACACAGGACCCAAGACATTGGGATTCAGGCCGACTGAGGGCAACCTGCCCTCATTTATGGTAAGTGTCCACAACTGTACTGTCCCTAGAGCATGTAGCTCGGAGGGATTGGGATTTCTTTAAGTGGAGAATGTCCAACAGCTCTGGGTTTGACATAGCTTCGAATGTTAGGCAGAGATCGCCTCTGAGTAGGCGATATGCGACGGAGTAAAGCTGGAGTTTTATGAGACGGTCTGCGTAGGGAAACTTTTTGAGGCCAGTGATCCTCTTTGTGAGGAATTTCTGTGGCATTTCCAGTTGTTGTAGATGTCTTGTGAGGTACATACCAAAAGGGGCATTGTACTCTATAATGGGTCTAATGAGTGATGAGTAGAGGGGAACAATGACCTCTTTTTTTTCTGGATGAGAAACTTTTTGTGATGAGGTGAGCCACATAGAAGGATTTCCTGACCACTGTGGCAATGTGATTATCAAAGGAGAGACTACTGTCCACCTGTGTCCCAAGGTCTCTTATCACATTTTCGGCATTAAGTAGACTACCAGCTATGTGGTAGTTCATGGGTACAGAGTTTTTACCAAAGGGGATGACAATACACTTTTTGACATTGAGCTTCAGGCCATGGCTTTAACACCAGACGTCTGTCTCAGTGAGGCCCTTTTGTAGTATGTCCACATCGTTAGGAGTTTCGATTATGGCTCCTAGTTTGCAGTCACCTGTAAACTTTGTTAGCCAAAGACCTTCTGTGTTAGTCTGTACTTCAGAACGCTGTGGTACTCCACTTGTCACTGGTCTGAAGTCAGATTTGGAGTCTGCTACTTTCACAGTGTGAGTTCTGTCCGTGAGCCAGTTGGTAACCCATCTTGTGACATATGGATTTATACCTAGTTTAGTGAGCTTATCTATAATTCCAGAGTGGGGGGTTGGTGTCAAAAGCCTTGGTGAGATCTAGATAAGCTGTGTGAACCACCTTATCCTCATCTATGGCTTTGGTGACTGCTTCAAAGAAGTCAATCAGGTTTAGTAGACATGGTGTGCCTTTTACAAATCCGAACTGGGTAGGGTCCAGAGTTTGGAGATTACCATTGTCTTTGTTTATGAGTTCCATGATGATAGTACTGAAAGTCCTGTCCCTGAAATCTGTATTGGAAATGATGAGGTGACTTTTGCCTGGACTACAGGACATCTCTGGCACTGTCCTGATGTGGGTCTATATGACTTGGTCGACAGTTCATATGATTGACTGTTTATTTGGTCGACAGTTCATTTGATCGACAAGCATTTGCCCCCTTCCCCAATGTTGTGTGACCCTGGAGTTGATATATATAGTTAGGAGGGGTGTGGGGGGCACAGCCCTCCCACATTGGGGGGGTGTGGGGGGCGATGCCCCTCACCTAAAATGCTTGTCGATCAAATGAACTGTCGAGCAAATAAACAGTCGATCATATGAACTGTCGACCAAGTCATATAGATCCCCTGATGTGTATACTGTACATTCACAAAGCAGCAGAGTCTGTTGAGAGAAAGATAGTAAAAGCAATGTCCTGCATGCTGTTGTAAAATGCTCTCTGCTGTCCAGCAAGTGCACAAACATGCACTCACACAGTTGACTGCAGGGCGAATACAACTCCTGTCTAGGTACATAGACTACAGAACACAGTACTTTACATGAGTGCCACAGCTCAAGTTCGACTTGAAGTGTCTCCGACAACACTTTATAGCTGATGATATCAGCAATGTCTGTTGAGGAGAATATAATAGTGTCCGACTTGCTGGTGTAAAATGTTCTCTGTAATCTCAAGCACAGCTCACACACACACACACACACACACACACACACACACACACACACACACACTTGACTTCAGTGAGACTAGAACCCCTACCTATCTAAGTACACAGACTACAGAACACAGTACTTTATGCAAGCACTATGGCACAAGTCTGACTTCATGAGGTCAACTTATATTGGATGATAGCAGTGCATGTTGGAGAGAAGTTGGGAGACTGGGTTGAAATGTATCTGTAGGCATGTGCAAGTATCAAAATACTGTCAGTTCATGGGATTGGAGTGTCAATTGCAGGATACATACTTCTGCTCTTCTGGCTAGACAGACAGACACACACACACACACACACACATGCCCAGTTAACTGCAGTGAGAACAGAACCCTTACCTAAGTACACAGACTAAGGAACTCAGTACTTTATACAAGCACCACATCACAAGTCTGACTTTTACAAGACTCAGGTGAACTTATAATAGATGAGATCAGCAGGCCATGTGGTAAAACAAATGTTGGGAGACCTGTATAGGCTCATAGCTTCATATGTACATAGGAAGCTACTAGCCTAATGGCCCTATGGTGTTTAGAAGCCTTGCTGTGTAAAAACACAAGTAACCTTACTGAGAATTGTTGGATGGTCATTGTTAGCAGAGCGATTTTGTGAGCAGCACCAACTGGCCCTGCCCATGATGCGCATAGGTGCCACTCCAGAGGTGACTTTACACTCACCCAGGCAGTAGTCAAGGTTGAGATTGAACAGAGTCATTGAGGAGCATTGATTCACAAGGAGTGGGAGCCTATTACAGAGGAGTGTGTGTTGTTTGGGGATATATCTGTCTCTCTAGCATATTCTGTTTATGTCACAGACTGGGTTGAGAACCCAGGGCCAGGTTATTCTTGCCCCATTTGATTTGTAGATGTACACCAGTTCCAGTAGGGCAGGGTCTGAGACTGCTCTGTATGGCAGATATAGGTCACTTGTCAGTAGCCTGCATGATACTGAGTACACTAACATATCTTTTAGTCTTTCCATGTACGTCATGTTTGGAGTCCTGGAGTCTCACAGGCCAACCCTTTGTTTTCTCCAATTGCTGCAGGTGTCTGATGAGGTGCAGACAGAAGGGAGCATTGTACTCTATTAGTAGTCAGATAAGGATAGAGTACAGCAGAGGTATGACCACCCTTCTTGGATGTGATGTCAATATGTATGATGTGTGTAATGCAGAATGTGTGTGTCACCACTATGGACACATAATGATGAAAGTGTAGATTGCTTTCAACATGTGTTCCAAAGTCTGTCAACACTGTGTTTGAGCTTGTAGGGTACTATGTATATCATAATTAGCAAGGGTACTTCATTGCCAAAGTGGACAATGAGCCATTGTATGCTTTAAGGTTCAGTCTGTGAGTTTGGGACCAATCATTTGTGTGTGGCAGCTCCTTTTGTAATATGTTGCTGTCATAGTACATCCATTTATCAGTCATCTGCAAACTTGGTAAACCACAAGCCATCTACCATTGTGTGCACTTCAGGGAAGTAGTTTGCAAACAGTGGAGGGCCCAGCACAGATCCTTATGGTATTCTAATGTTAATTGGCTACTGGTGGAGGTGCAGTCCCCAACTTTGAGAGTGTGTGTGTGTTATGTCATTGAGCCAGTTGCCTATCCCTGTACTACTGTATGGCTTAATTCCCACATGGGAGATCTTTACTATGACATATGAATTGGGAATAGTGTCAAAGCCTTGGATAAGTCAACATAGGTGGTATGTCCTGTTATCCCTCATCCAGGTCTGTGGGGTCTGTATCCAGGAAGTCCACAAGGTTCAGTAAGCAAGATGTAGCCTTGACAAAAACAGAATGGGTAGGGTCAAGTGTGTTGAAGGTTACCACTACCCCTATGAATGTCCACTCTGATTCTTTTCCTAGCCTTGCAGATAAGTATTTTTCATGTGGGTCAATAGTTGTAGTTCTGCATGTTACCAGCTTGATGTGCATTGCATAGCACACAACATTTGATATTACATTTTGTACTGTGGTTGATATTTGTATAGAAAAGGTACTGAGCCACCAGGGTTGCAGTGCTTGGGGGGTTGGCAACAGATGGATGTGTTGTAAATATGTGGCATATTGTTAGATAGGGCCCTCAGTTTGTAATGTTTACACATGTAATTTCATGTCATATGCAGGAAATGGACAGTAAACACCAGTAATACAGCATAATATAAACATTTGCATATTTCTATGAACAGCTGGTTTGCACGGCAGTTGGCAAAGTGCATACACATGTGAGATACACATGTTTGCACTTAGGTAAGCAGTGTGCAAATTAATTTCTAAAGCCTGACCGTTAGTACTGAGTCTATGAAATACACCTGCTACTTAATGGCTCTGTGGCAGCTCATGTAAATGCACTGATACATTTATTTTTTTGGCTCAGATGGTACTGGGTTTGAATACGTGTGCCTAATATTTTAAAATGCTTTTCATTACAGAGTGATAATGCAATGACATGAATTGTTTATAGGAGATGTGTTGCTGTATATTGACATTGCGCTGAGGTAACCGCAGTCTGACAGTACTGAGTCTCTGGAATACTTTTGCTACTTAACTGACTGTGTGGTAGCATGTGTTAATGCAGTTAATGAAATGATGCATTCCTATTTGGGGCCAGATGGTACTGGGTTTGAATACAGCTGTATGTAATACTTTTAACTACTTTCACATTACCATTGCTGCGGGTTGGTGAGCGATATGCACCGTTGCGCGTTAATGCATTAAAGAAAAGAAATGGGGAGCAAGCAGGGGGAAGAACAAAGGGAAAGCAGGAGGGAGGTAGGAAAGAACTACAACAAAAAGAAGAAAAAAACCCACAAAAATCTTGCTTTTTTCCCACTTTCTGAAAGTTAAGAAAGTTCAGTTACAGATTTGCTGTTCTGAACTGTTTGGAAGTTTTTAGAAGGTCACTGCTTGCTTGAGCTAAAGGGAAGTCTCTGTGTTCACCAGTGGGAGTGGTTAGCACTGAACAGCCTGCCTGTCCCTGGAGGAGTGGTTACTACCTAGAAGCTGTAGTTTTATTGGCCATTTTGGGTCAATTCTAAACTCCTTGATCTGTCTCTCTTAAAACCTGGCTGCCTCGTGGTTTTGGCGTCTTTTCAGGCTTGCTAGTTGTTGCTGAAGCACCTACCAAGAGGAGAAAACGCTGAGAGAAGAAAAGGAGCCACTTTTGTGATTTTAAGTATTTTCTTCTGATTTTTTGTTAAGTTTTACTGCTTTGCCTCCTATTTCTTGGCATTTTCCCGCTTGCTAAAGTTTATATCTGTAACAGTAACAGTACTTGGAACACATCTAGAGCCTGTTTACTGCATTTCCTGTGTTGCACTTAATTTAAAATAGTTTTTTTTCTCGAAAAACTGTATTTTACCTGATTTTGGCCTAGCACTCAAGTGTGGGGTCATTTATTGCACTGTTGTGATTATTTTGCTGCTTGTGTATCTCTGCTACCTTTAAACTACAACAAAAACAAAAAAAAACCAAAAAAAATCTTGCCTTTTTCCCACTTTCTGAAAGTTAAGAAAGGTCAGTTACAGATTTGCTGTTCTGAACTGTTTGGAAGTTTCTAGAAGGCCAGTGCTTGCTTGGGCTAAAGGGAAGTCTCTGTGTCCACCAGTGGGATTGGTTAACACTGAACAGCCTGCCTGTCCGTGGAGGAGTGGTTACTACCTAGAAGTTGTAGTTTTATTGGCCATTTTGGATCAGTTCTAAACTCCTTGATCTCTCTCTCTCTTAAAACCCTACAACTCTCTTTTTGCATGGTTTTGCGCACTGAGCAGCGTCGGGCAGCACCACCTAAACAGGTTTAAACTATTCCAGGCTCCACAAAGTCTGCTCTTCACTTTTTCCCTTAGAACTGTCCAAACTCTCAAAGTAATCACTCTAATCTCTTTCTAAAGCCCTGCACTTGCTCAGCTCTTATAAGGAAACACTAACTAACTAAAGCACTTCACCCTCCTTGACTTCTCATAAGTATTAGGCTCCCGATTGGTCCTTCCTGATCAAGTGAAAAATCAGTTCTCTTCCCTAATCTGATCAGTAAAAAAACAGTTCCTTATACTAATCAGGTATATCCAAGGGTCAGTTTCAAGGTTACTCTCCATTACAGCTGGTGAATCTGGGAATTTTGAGGCAATGTTACAATTGCCTTATGTACACAGACAACCCTCTCCTCCTTCCAACAAACTCTAATACATGTGAGAGATGCAGTTACACAGCCAAACTGGAGGCAGAGCTCTCTCAACCCAAGACTGGCACAGTCAGTCAGGAGGAAAAGGTAACCACCCACACCACAAATCCAGTCTCACACAGACCTATTGCATCTGCATACCTAACACATAAACACACAAAAACATACTCGGAGGCTCTAAATAAAAATCTGCCTAAACAGCAAAGACCTCCTAAGCAGATATTCAAGCAACAGCCACCCCTCAACAATACCCATGAATCACATATCTCACAAAATCAGTGTGCCTCACAGTCACAGCCCTTAAGGCCAAACAATACACCAAATACACTTGTTATAGGGGACTCTATTGTCCGGCACACTGACGTCCCGCTCACCAGACTGAACAAGGAGAAGGTCACTGTAAGCTGCCTGTCGGGCGCCAGGATCCGCCACATAACGCAAGCACTCAAGCCACTCCAAAGCAAGTACAAGTATGACTCTGTCATTGTCCATGCTGGTGTGAATGACCTGCGATGTACCTCCCTGGACTACATGAAAAGAGACATAGAGGAGCTCTCTGACCATGTAGCCCAGGCTGGTATGACCATGACCTTGAGTAGTATCTTGCCCTCACCAAGAATGATGCCACAGTATAAAGACAAAATGATCAGTTTCAACAATTGGCTAAAGTATTGGTGTCATTCAAAGGGGATCCAGTGTCTGTCAGCCTAGGATGACATGCTCGATAAGCCACGTTGCTTCGCTAGGGACAGCTTGCACCTGTCACCCTTAGGCTTTCATATACTGGCCAAGGCTCTTGCCACCCCCATAGTGCCTTTTTTAGGCAAGGCTCAAAGGATAAACCCACCTCCATAGACAAGCCGAGGATAAAAAAACTAAAGGTAATGCTACTCAATGCCAGAAGTCTAAACCTCAAGATGCATGCACTCGAGGCTCTCCTCAGTATGAAGAAAATCGATGTCTGTGCAGTAACAAAAACCTGGTTCAAGGCTCCTGAGAGCACCCCAGCACTACCAGGTTATAACTCATACCATGCGTTTTGGCCCCAAAACTCAGACCGAAGCACAAAAGGAGGGGGAGTATCTATATTTATCAAAGATACCTACACCTCCAGGTTAGTGGCACTGCACGAAGCATTGGAAACCATCCATGTGCAACTAACAGTGGGCAAAACTGCCTTTCAGTTTGTAGCCTGCTATAGAGCACCCTCCCTATTACAGGAACCCCACTTGGCATTCCTGAGAACACTGGAGAATATGAAGGTCTCTCCAAACACTATGTTATTGGGTGACTTCAACTACCCAAGCATTGACTGGGAAAACTACTCAAGCCCAAACACCCTCGCCCAATGGTTTCTTGAATTTATAAACTCTAACGCAATGGAACAACTGGTCACCACTCCCACAAGAGGGAACAACATATTGGACCTGGGCATCACCAACATGGGGACTGTATGTTCCACACCAGAGGTAAACCCATCATTGGTAAGATCAGACCATAAACAAATTTCCCTGGACATCCATATCCTGTCCCCACCCCCAGCCAAGGAAATCACTGTAAAGAATTTCTCAAAAGCCAACTTTGCACTTCTCAAGACTGAGGTGGAATCCTTCAAAGCCCCTGGGCCAGAGGATAACACAGCCCAATCCGCAGAATCCTTTACAAATGCATTCTATGAGCACCTGCAGGAATGCACGGATCGTGCTATCCCAAATAAAACCAAGACTCAGTCTTCCAAAAACAGGAGACCGGTCTGGTGGACCCCGGCCATAAATAAGCTATTCAACAGAAGGAGGAAGCTACTACTTGACAGAGCAAAATCCCAAAAAGGGAAGGCATCCCTGATCAGTATTAGCAAGAAACTTCGATCTCTCATAAAATCATCAAAGGCCAGCTTCGAAAGACAAATTGCCCTAGACACTAAAGATAATCTCAAGGCCTTCTTTAGTTATGTCAGGAACTTGGGCGGAAACTCCCAGATATGTTCTGAATTGTTGCATAACGGTACAGAATATACCGAACCTACAGACATAGCCAAAATCCTGGCAGACAGATTCAGCGCAAACCCCCCCCCTTCCCCCCCCAAAGGAGCAAATGCCTATCCCAACTGAATGTAACCTCCCTGACATCACACATGCACAGGTGAAAGCTGCACTCTCCAAAGCAAAAAACACAGCATCTATGGGACCAGACGGTGTCCCAGGCTGTGTCTTACATGAGCTCCAAGAAGAACTGAATCCTCACATTGTCACTGTTCAAACTTAGCCTTACTACAGGATATATACCCAAAGTATGGCGTTCAGCTACAGTGGTCCCACTCCACAAAGGTGGTGCCACAACGGACCCCGGAAACTATCGCCCCATAAGCCTGACTAGTCTGGTCTGTAAAGCTATGGAGCGTATTATCATGGAACTCATAAACAAAGACATTGGGAGCCTCCAGACACTAGACCCTACCCAATTCGGCTTTGTTAAGGGCGGATCTTGCCTCTTAAACCTAGTTGATTTCTTTGAAACAGTTACCAAAGCCATAGATGAGGGCAAGGTAGTCCACACAGCCTACCTGGACCTCGCAAAAGCCTTCGACACAATACCCCACTCGGGCATCATAAATAAGCTTACCAGCTTAAATATCAACCCCTATATCACAAAATGGGTTACAAACTGGCTCAGAGATAGAACCCACATGGTCAGAATCGCAGGTGTCATGTCCGAATCCAAACCAGTTACAAGTGGCATCCCACAGGGCTCAGTTCTGGGACCTCTCTTGTTTGGTATATACTTCTCTGAGGTTCAGGCTAACACGGGGGGATTATGGCTGACAAAGTTCGCAGATGACTGCAAACTGGGGGCCATAATTGAATCTCCAGCTGACACAAGCATCCTCCAAAAGGGTCTCACAGAGACGGATGCTTGGTGCCAGAGCCACGGCCTCAAGCTAAATACTAAAAAGTGAATAGTCATCCCCTTTGGGAAAAACAAGGTGCCCACAAATTACCACATAGGTGGTACTCCATTAAGTACGGAAGAAGTAATTAGAGATTTGGGGACCAACATAGATAGTAATCTCTCCTTTGATAATCACGTTGCCAAAGTGGTTAGAAAGACCTTCTATATAGCCCACCTTATCACGAAAGGGTTCGCATCTAGATCAAGAGAGGTCATTGTGCCCCTCTACTCATCAGGCCCATAATTGAATACAATGCCCCTTTTGGGATGTACCTTACCCGACACCTGCAGCAACTGGAGAGACCCCAAAAGTACCTCACCAAGAGGATCATGGGCTACAAACAGATGTCCTATGCAGCTCGACTAAAGAAACTCCAGCTCTACTCAGTTGCTTACCGCCTACTTAGAGGCGATCTATGCCTGACATACAAAGCCATGTCAAACCCAGAATTAATGGACATGCTCCACCTCAAAAAATCCAAGTCCCTTAGAGCTACACGCTCCAGGGGCCTAAACCTCAACACAAGAATAAATAGGACATGCTGGAGGGACAGATTAATTTCCCAGAGGCTCCCCTCACTCTGGAATAGAATCCCAATTCATGTTAGACATAGCCCCTCGCTGACCCTCTTCAAGCGAAATCTGGACGCGTGGATGGGAAATCGCAAATTCACCCCTGGGATCTCTTCTGTGTCCCTGCTAGACAGTGGCACAGTAAACTAATCTTAAAAGGGTACCTTCTATGACCTACTTTACAGAGGCACAGTAGGCTAATCTAATAGGGAGGCAGAAGCCAAATACACTCTGGCTAGGCTTATAAATGCCCTAGGGCAGATAGCCTAGTATCTACCTATGAACCTATAGCTATCCATTTCTTTAACAGTGTAAAGTGAACATAACTGCAAAATGTTATTTATCTTTGTACTGCCACCTCCAGAGAGAGAGGGGTGACCACAACACAATCTTGTTGTATAGCCAGTTGGACCAAATCAAATGTATCAAGAAGACATGTGCGAAATGGAGGGCTATGTATGGGATGATTTTTTTTTTTTTTTTTGTGGGACTGGTGCCAATTTTTTTTTTTTTTTTTGAGAGAGAGGAATGTTGGAGAAGGGATGTAGGAATGTCAGGGTGAGGTAAGTTGGGTAGGTGATGAAGCAGTTGCAGACAAACAAGACAAGATGATGATGGACACAAAAGGTTGGGGGACAGCATGATTGGTGTGAGGGTGGGGATGTCTGGAACCCATGGTTGTCAGCCTAGGTGACTGTGAGAATCAAGTTCTCACCCACTGGACTGTCATCTCTGTCACCTCACTCCACTTCTGCCTTATATCTATGTTTCCTTCTCCTGGTATTACATAAAATGAGGTAGAGCAGCCTCTCCAGCTGGCATAGGTGTGCACCAACAGTGTGGCACACAACCCTGTGCACTATCCCTGGCAATTCAACAAGGGTGATAAAATCACCACCTCTGCCACTGCTCTTAGAGGGTACACTGGACCAGCCTCCGGGGCAGGACTACATGAGGGGGCAGCAGAGGTGGTGCTGACAGGTTGACTTCTAGATGCTTGACAATGGGGCTGGAGCCTGTGGAAGGTGGCAGAGAGATCCTTTTGCGCAGGCCTACCTCACTGTGCTGTGGAACAATTAGTGATGTGGTACACATGGATGACATGGACACATTTTGATAACAGGTAATAAAAAATAACTAACTAAATAAATAAAAATAAAATTAAAAAAAAGAGAAGATAAGGGTTGGGGTGAGAGAAAAAAAGAGATAAGATTAGTACCTTCATATGTGGCATACAGTGCATTGATACAATGAATTGACTCATTGTCTTAAATTTTACTTTTAATACTACCAGTTCCTAACAGATGCACACTGTACTACAGATTGCAGCAATTACTCTTTGACACGTGCATAAATTGCACATATATGTGTGTTCCAATTGTACAGATTGCACTTTACAGCAGGGCATTTGTGCCACTGGTATAGAAGTTTTATTTTAATTTAAATATGAATTGCAGAAGTAACACTATTGTATAGTTGGGAAGTGTGGTTTCTGAACCCACAACCTCTGGCTAAAGTGTATCAAACTCTTGGTTTGTGCTACAGACTAATGCATGCATACTTGCTTTTACAGTTGAGATATGCGTGCTCAGTTTGATGCAACTCTATAAAATACCATAAAAAAGCTCCCGTTAACTTCCAATGCTAGAGTAACACTATTATTTTGCTGCATACATGCAACATGCTTACCACATCCTCGCCAGTCTAGCCCCATGAGTTCGGACCTTTGATCTTTTATATTGAAAAGAAAATTACACTTTATGCATCACCTCTTAGCTAGGTTTAAACTATTCCTGGCACTATAAAGACTGCTCTTCAAATTTTCCCTTAGAACTAGCCAGTTTTTTAGTTTTAGCACTCAAATATGCTTCTTTGAGCTCAGCACTTGTCCATAATTTGTTGTAAGCACTAAATAAGCTACAACTTACTACAGCACTCAACATCCCTCATTTATCTAGAGGAAAACAGTTTTTAGTACTTAATAAATAAGCACCTATCCAGGCATGTCTAAGGGACAGCTCCCGGTGTTTTCACCTGTCTACCTGATGAATCTGGGCATCTTGGGGCAATGCAGCATTTGCCTCATGTACACAGACAACCCGCTCCTCCTACCACCCAACACTACAACCTGTGAGAGAGATGCACTTATATATCCAAAGTGGAAACAAAGCTGTCTTCACCCAAGACTGGACTAGACAGTCAAGAGGAGAAGGTAAACATTTGCACCACACCACACTCATCACATAGTTCCTCAAAACCTACACCACCAGAACACACATAGCAACACAAAACACACACCTACATTCACGGTGGCTCTAAATAAAAATCTGCTCAAGCAACAGAGATCTCCAAAGCAGAAACGCATGCAACCTCCACCCCCCAACACAACCCAAATGACACATAGTCCAGCGTGCCACTCAACCACAGCCCATAAAGCATAACAACGTACCCAACACTCTAGTCATAGGTGACTCTATAATCAGGCACACTAATGTTCCACTCACCAGGCTAAACAAGTAGAAAGTTACTGTCAGCTGCCTGTCAGGTGCCAGGATCCGCCACATAACCCACGCACTCAGGTCACTCCACAACAAGTACAAATATGACTCTGTCATTGTCCATCTTGGTGTGAATGACCAGAGATGTACCTCCCTGGACTACATGAAAAGAGACATGGAGGAGCTCTCCGATCTTGTAGTCCAGGCAGGTATGACCCTAGCCCTGAGTAGCATTCTGCCATCACCCAGAATGATACAACAGTACAAGGACAAAATGATTGACTTCAACAATTGGCTAAGCTTCTGGTGTCATTCTGAGGAGATCCAGTATCTGTCTGCCTGGGATGACATGATCGACAGACCACGATGCTTTGCCAGAGATGGCCTGCACCTGTTGCCCTTGGGATTCCAGATACTGGCTGAGGCTCTTGCCACCCCTATAGTGTCTTTTTTTAGGCAAGGTTCAAATGACAAATTCACCACCGTAACAGGTACAAACAAGCAAAATCTGAGGGTAATACTACTCAATACTAGAAGTCTAAACCTCAAAATGCATTCACTTGATGCACTCCTTAAAATGGAGAATATCGACATCTGTGCTGTGACAGAGACCTGGTTCAAGGCTCCAGAGAGCAGCCCTGCATTACCAGGCTATAATTCATGCCACACCTTTTGGCCACCTAACCTGGACCAAAACACTAAAGGTGGGGGAATGTCCATATTCATTAAGTATATCCACACCTCCAGGCTAGTTGCTAGGCATAATGCATCTGAGATTATCCAAGTGCAACTAACTCTGGGCAAGACTGCAATCCAAATTGTAACTTGCTACAGATCCCACATCATGCCCCAGGATTCCCACTCCTTATTTCTTGAGGCACTGGAAAATATTCGGGTACAACCCAACACCCTAATAATGGGCGATTTTAACTACCCCACCATTAACTGGGAAAACTACTCGTGTACCAACTTTTTTGCTTATCGTTTTCTGGAAATCATAAATTCCAGCACCTTGGATCAACTTATCCACACCCCTACCAGGGGCAGCAATATCCTAGACCTGGTCATTACCAACATGGGCGACCGGTGTTCCACACCAGAGGTCAGTTCCTCATTGGTCAGATCTGACCACAAGCTAATTAACTTAGACATCCACATTCCGCCCCCACCCCCCATTAGGGAAACAACCGTAAAAAATTTCTCCAAAGCCAACTTCACGCTTCTTAAGACAGAATTGGCAAACATCACGACACCCATGCAGACAGACAATAGAGGCATGACTGCTGAATCCTACACAAATGCACTTTATAAGCACTTACACAAGTGCATGGATCGTGCTATCCCTAACAGAACCAAGATGCTAGCCTCCAAAAAAATGGAAGCCAATCTGGTGGTCCCCTGCCATAAACAAACTCTACAACAGAAGAAAGAAACTGTTGCAAAAAAGAGTAAAATCCCATGACTGGAAGAACTCCGTGGTCAGACTCAGTAAGAAGCTGAGATCCCTCATAAAATCCTCCAAAGCTAGTTATGAAAACAAAATCGCCTCTGATTCTAAAGACAGCCACAAAGCATTCTATAGCTATATCAAGAATCTCAGTGGCAACACTCAGATTTGCTCTGAGTTACAGCACAATGGCACTAAATATACAGAACCAACTGATATTGCCAACATCTTGGCAGATAGGTTCAGTGCTAACTTTACCCCCCGCCCCACCATCCCCTAAAGTGTCCATCTCTATACCGGAAGAATGCAAAGTTCCTGTAATCACGGCTGCACAGGTAAAAACCACACTCTCCAAAGCCAAGAACACAGCATCCATGGGACCTGACAAATATCCCAGGTTGCGTTCTACATGAACTACAGAATGAACTGGCACCCCACCAAAGCACCATGTTCAATCATAACCTCACCTCAGGCTTTGTGCCCACTGAATGGCGTACAGTGACTGTTATCTCACTCCACAAAGGGGGAGCCACCACGGGGCCAGGGAACTACCGCCCCATTAGCCTAACGAGCCTGGTCTGCAAGGCCATGGAACGTATCATCATGGAATTTGCAAGCAAAGACATTGGTAATCTCCAGACTCTGGACCCCACCCAGTTTGGGTTTGTAAAAGGCAGATCATGTCTCCTAAACCTGATTTACTTCTTTGAAGCAGTTACCAAAGCCATAGACGAGGGTAAGGTGGTTCACACAGCCTATCTAGATCTTGCCAAGGCTTTTGAAACCATCCCCCACTCTGGAATTATAGATAAACTCACTAAACTAGCTATAAATCCCTATGTCACAAGTTGGGTTGCCAACTGGCTCACTGACAGAAACCACACTATGAAAGTAGCAGACTCCAAATCTGACTTCAGACCAGTGACAAGTGGAGTACCACTGGGTTCAGTCCTGGGTCCTCTCCTGTTTGGTATCTACTTTTCTGAAGTACAGGCTAACACAAAAGGTCTTTGGCTAATGAAGGTTGCAGATGTAGTTCGCAAGTGCTGATCGGCCGACTCCTGAGATTTTCGAGTTAGAATTTCAGATCTGAAGTCTTCTATAAAGCTAAGTACCCCGTTGGGGAAACTTTTTTCTTGCTCCAGAACCAATGTCAGAAAAAGTTAATAATTGTATTTCTTGTGGGAAGCAAATACCTCATAAGGACTTTCATTCTTACTGTATTCCTTGCCTAGGCCTTGATCATAACTTTCTGGGTTGTCTGTTTTCTGCTAGATTTAACCATTAAGCGTTGGTATGATTTTGCATTAAACTACTTTGGACACAGATTTAATTATCTAGAAATGTCGTCGGAAAGCCATCCGACTACCGGAGTTCACAAAAAACGCAAATAAAAAGAAAGAAAGATAGCCGAGGCCCAAAACAGACGAAGCTTCTCCTAAGCCAGTCGCCCGTTCGCTGGTTCTCAGTGAGGCACTTTTGCAGCCCCTGACGACCGCTACTTTAGAGTCGCAGGCCGCTACCGACTCCCACGTGGAGTCAGCCATGCCGCTGGAAACTCAAGGTATTGGAGCCTCGGACGCTGATCCTTCAGATGGGTCCAGAGCCACTGAGCAGGCACCGGCTTCTGAGGGTGTATTCAGACCCAAACATCTATACATTAAACCGACTTCAAAGGCAAAGACTAAAGTACCTTCAAAGGCAAAGAAGCAACCTCAAGAGCCACATGGACAGGCCTCCATGCCCAAAAAACAGATGCTCAAAATGGCCGAAGACTTGCTTACCTTGATCAGGGGTTCCCATCCCCCTCCTGATAAGAGGCCTAGGCAAGAGACTGACTATGAATCTTCAGATCAGGTTTCCATTTCTTCTGATCAGGAATATTCTGTTCCCCCATATGAGGATTCTGATGCTGAAGAAATCCATACCTTCAGCTTCTCCTCCTGAGGACTATTCTTTTGTGGAATCCTTGCATACCATGAGGGATCATTTTCACTGGGAGAGCCAAGAGTCTAAAAAGAGGCTCAGGGATTTCCTGTTACTACCTCAGCACAAGCCACTAGCCATCCCTCCTGTGTTAGACATTGTAGATGATGTGTTTTCGGAGTCTAGCCTTACCCCTGACTCCTTACCTCCAGCTCCTGTTAAGCCTGACAGATATTACAGGGTTCCTGACTCACATAAATTCCTTTTTAAAAACCCTGCTGCAGACCCAGAAACTATTTCTCAGGGTCCCAAGGGAGTTAAGGCTTCTGCTGCAAAAAAACCCTACCCCTTCTGACAGGGATTCTAGGGCACTGGATAGATGGGGAAAAAAGGTTTACACATCTGTACCTTGGCTATAAGGGCCTTAAACTGTCAGTTTCATATGCTCAAATATCAGCGACATGCCATGGCATTGCTTAAACAGAAAATGTTGTTAAACTCTGAATGTGCAGAAAACAAGGAAATGCAGGATATTTTGCATGCAGCTGAACAAGTTGGAAAGCATACTTTGCAATGAGGTTTTGATTCTTTAGAGGCCTCCTGCAGGGCCGCAGTTACAGGTTCTGTAATTAGAAGGGATGCTTGGTTAAAGGAACAAAATCTGCCCGATCATGTTAAAGTTAAATTAGTAGATGCACCTTTACAGCATGATTCTTTGTTTGGTGATAAGGCAGAAGAGGTTTTAAAGAAAATGGAGGACAAGGCTAAATCTATGCAAACGGTCAAAGATTTCTTACAGGTACAGCCACCTAGGTTTAGTAGACACTGGCCAACAAAGAACTGGTCCTTTCCTGTGTCAGACAGACCTCAAAGGGGCAGACCCAGATGCCCTAGAGGCAGATCCCAGGTGCAAGGTTCATACAGGTCAAAGCAATGGGGTGCTTCTACCTCCAAAAGTGGAGAAGACAAATCACAACCTTACAGGAAACAGTCCCAATGAATTCCCCCTGCCTGCACCAAGCACTTATTTCCTGGCAGCACCCTTAGGGGGAAAATTAGCACTTTTTTTCTCAAAATTGGTACATTATAACCCAGAACAAGTGGGTTCTAAATATCGTGTCACAAGGCTACAAGTTCCATTTCCATACCTTGCCAAAGGCAAATGGCTGGCCAGATCTGCCAAAAAATCAATGGGCAGAGGCACAAAAACAAGTCTCATCCCTCATGGACATGAGGGCCATTCAACAAGTGCCAGAGCAAGAGTGGGGAGAAGGATTTTACTCAAGACTGTTCTTAGTGCCCAGAAAGGACAAGGCCTGGAGGCCAGTACTGGACCTATCGATTCTGAATATATTCCTGGATATACCAAAATTCAAAATGTTGACTTTGCAGCAGCTACTGCCCATGCTGGGCAAGAACGCTTGGCTTGTAACTTTAGACCTAAAAGAGGCATACCTGCATGTCCCAGTCAGACAGATATGCAGAAGATACCTCAGATTCAAGGCTGGCTCAATGCATTACCAATTCTCTGCACTGCCCTTTGGCTTATCTACTGCGCCCAGGGTCTTTACAAAGTGCATGGCACCAGTAATTGCATTCTGCAGACAAAGAGGAATACAAATATATCCTTATTTGGACGACTCTCTAATTCAAGCAGAGAACAAGGACATCCTTCTACAGCATTTGGCGTTTGTGAAAAAACTTCTAAAATGCCTGGGGTACACAGTCAATGAAAAGAAATCAAAACTAGTACCCTCTCAAGAGATAATATTCCTGGGTGCAAGCTTAAATACAACTGCCCAGATGGCTTATCTCACCCAGACAAACAAAGGCAACTGACTACATATTTCAAAGGGAATAGCAACAAAGGCCCAGTTATCTGCAAGAAAAATTCTGCAGGCTTTGAGCTTCATGGCATCCTGCATCCTACTAATTCCATATGCAAGACTGCATATGAGGAAACTTCAATGGTACCTAAAAAGTGTTTGGACTCAACATTGCCGCAGCCTGGAAACTATAATTACTCTCATTCCCTGTCTGCAACAGGAGTTTCGATGGTGGGCGAAGGCTTGTCACCAAAACAAGGGACAGCCATTCACATTACCCCCAGCTAGGCAGACACTAACAACGGATGCATCAGATTATGCCTGGGGGGTCCACACGGCAGGAAGATGCATTCAGGGAACATGGACCTCAAACCAAATGCATCTACATATCAATCAAAAAGAAATGCTAGCTGTTCAAAATGCCCTGACAGCATTCAAGGACCTACTTCAACCAGGACAACTACTGATAAAGACAGACAACACCACGGTCATGTGGTATATAAACAAGCAGGGGGGCACACATTCTTACCCCCTTTGCAGACTAGCCATGACTTTGTGGGACACAACATTGACTTAGCAAGTACATCTGCAGGCACAATTCCTGCCAGGAAGGAAAAATACTTTGGCAGACGAACTAAGCAGAAACCTCATGGATCCCCACAAGTGGCAGCTGGATCCACAAGTCTTCAGCATGATAACAAGGAAATGTGGATGCCCGGACATAGATCTATTTGCCTCCCCTCACAACTACCAACTAAAGAGATTCTGCACAAGGATTTATCACAGACAAGCATGGAAAGTGGATGCCCTATCCTTCAGCTGGAAAACACTATCAGTATATGCCTTTCCCCCTCTGCCTCTCCTCCTCAAGGTACTCCTAAAGGTCAGACAGGAGAAGCCAAAGATGATACTGATTGAACCAGACTGGCCCCGCCAGCACTGGTACCCAATATTAAGGAGCTTGTCTCAATGCCCAGCTTGGACCCTACGTCAAGTACCGCATCTACTGTCCCAGCAAAACAATCAGATCCTGCACAGCCAGCTCAGGACTTTAAACCTGGCAGCATGGCGGATAATGTAGTCATACAAAACACACCTCTCAGCAAAGCTGTGATGGATGCCATTTTGAAAGCCAGAAGGCCTAGTACTAGAAAATCATATGCTGGAAAATGGAAGAGATTCTGTGCTTGGAACCAGGCACAAGGAACAGATACAGCTGTGCCAAATATTCCTCAGATTTTACAATACTTAACTGAGATGCTGGACAAAGGCCTATCTTTCTCATCTATTAAAATTCATGCCTCTGCCATTTCAGCTCATTACAATGCAGAGCCACCAACATTTTCTCATCCCTTATTAAAACAGTACCTTAGAGTTTACCCCTTATTAAAACAGTACCTTAGAGGAGCCAAAAATTTAAGGCCTCCAAGGAGATCACCAATGCCTGCATGGGACCTCAACTATGTCTTGGAAAAACTCACCCTGCCTCCTTTTGAGCCAGCTGCTACTGCTGATCTAAAGTTTTTATCTTGGAAAACAGCTCTGCACCTAGCAATAACTTCTGCAAGACGAGTTTTAGAGCTACAGGCACTCATGGCTGTGGAAACTTTTATCATTTTTTATCTGGACAGGGTCTCCCTGAGGACAAACCCAACATTTATGCCTAAAGTGGTGTCCAGTATGGCTCTTAACCAAACCATTCGTCTGCCAACCTTTTATCCAAATCCACAGAACAAGGGGGAAAAAATTCTGCATTCTTTGGACGTACACAGACAGCTTAGAGTCTACTTGGACAGAACCAAATTTTTCAGAAAGAGCAATTACTAGTGGCATATGCTGTAGTATCACAAGGAAAGGCTATCTCAAAGCAGACTATTTCAAAGTGGATAGGCCACTGCATTCATTTCTGCTACTTATACCATGGCAAGCCAGTGCCTAAGGGCATTAGGCCACATTCCACCGGAGCTGCAGCCACTTCAGCAGCCTTTCTCAGGGGAGTACCAACCAAGGACATTTTAGAGGCAGCTACTTGGAGTTCAGTGCAGACCTTTACAAAGCACTATCATCTGCCACTCTACTCCAAATCCAGGGCAGGCTTTGCCACTGCAGTTCTGCAGGGTCTCATAGCCGCTCCTAATGCTGTTTAGCTCCATCTTCCCAACCATAGCTTTGGGAATCTACCCAAATGTACTGACTGCAACAGCGAAACACGAAGAACACAGTATAGTTGTGTACACTTACCATAAATGTAGATGTCCGAGTGTATTCACTGTTGCAGTCCAGGTTACACACCCGCCATCCCCCCTTTTCTTCTGATGGAACCTGTCTTTCCTTGTCTGATTCATACAACCTATGTGGTGTATTTGCTTGTGGATGAAGGTAAAGTTTATATTGCTGCATGTTATTTTATATATAGATATAAATTCTGACTACCCTTTTTGGGGGCACATGACATCTGGGGCAAGAAAAACGAAAGAAAATGGTGTTGACTGCTTCTTTTATACCCCTAACAATCTGACGTCAGGGAAGGGATGACGACAGCCGACGCAGGACCCAAGACTCTGGAATTCAGGCCGACTGGGGAAACCTGCCAGCAGGATTACCCAAATATAATGACTGCAACAGTGAATACACTCGAACATCTACATTTATGGTAAGTGTACACAACTGTACTTTATGTATACAACAGTGAATACACTCGAACATCTACATTTATGGTAAGTGTACACAACTGTACTTTATGTATACAACAGTGAATACACTCGAACATCTACATTTATGGTAAGTGTACACAACTGTACTTTATGTATACAACAGTGAATACACTCGAACATCTACATTTATGGTAAGTGTACACAACTGTACTTTATGTATACAACAGTGAATACACTCGAACATCTACATTTATGGTAAGTGTACACAACTGTACTTTCTCCTCTACTCATCACTCATTAGACCCATTATAGAGTACAATGCCCCTTTTGGTATGTACCTTACAAGACATCTACAACAACTGGAAAGGCTGCAGAAATAACACACAAAGAGGATTACCGGCCTCGAACAGATGCCCTATGCAGACTGTCTCAAAAAACTCCAGGTTTACTCTGTCACATATCGCCTACTTAGAGGCGATCTCTGCCTAACATACAAAGTTATGTCAAACCCAGAGCTGTTGGACATGCTCCACTTAAAGAAATCCCAATCCCTCCGAGCTACACCCTGTAGGGACCTAAACCTTGTCACCACAATAAACAGAACATGCTGGAGGGATAGATTCCTGTCCCACAGACTTCCCATACTCTGGAACAAACGACCTATCTATATCAAACAAAGCTCCTCATTAGCACTCTTCAAGAAAAATTTTGATGATTGGATGGGAAATAGGAAATTCACCCCGGGGATCACCTTTGTGGCTCTGCTTGACAGGGGCACAGGAAAATAATTTTCTTGGGTGCTGAAAGCCAGGGTACCTTTGGCTAGGCATATATAGGCCCTAGGGCCAATAGCCTAGTACCTACCTATGAACGTTTGAACCTATGATCTCATTTGCTTTGCTGTAAATCTGTTACTTTGGAGAAGTGGCTCCAGGCCACAACTATCATTTTTATTATTTTTGTGGTAATTTAAAGTATTTGATTTTTCTGTAGGTATTTCAAATTCTTTTCATTCCTTTCAGTATCCCTTGCTTCAGTTTAGGTTAGATAATTGCTTTTTTTCTATTCTTGCACATTTTGAGGGCCTCCAATTTCCTATCACACTTCCATCCTTCTCTACCTGACCCTGACCCCCCCCCCCCCATGCTGCTAGTTAGACATGGATCAGCTGAGGTGGGGTGATGTAGTGTTGGTCATTCTAAGTGACTTGCTAGCCATTTTTAAAGTGCAAGTATAGTCATGGAAGTCCCCCACAACACAAAAACCCTGTCTGTTTACATTGCTTGTAAGAAGAGCATTACAATTTTTTATTATTAGGGATAGTGGAAGGAAGCTGAACTTGTTTAAAATGGAGCAAATACTTCTGCCCACACCTGGTAAAATTTTAGTCCTGAGAAATACTTTAGTGCCAAAAGCATTGACCTTAATGGCTGTCACTCCTTCTGTTTGCATAACTGCAGATTCACCCTGGTACAAGAAGAGACTGAAACGTTAGACGAAGGAGCATAGGCAGACCTCTCCAAGTCCTCACTCTGGAAAAGCTAAATATGATGTTCTTCAGTCAAATCTGTTGATGCCAGTCCTATTTTCTGCTCTTAAGATAGTCTGACAGATCACCAAGTTTCACTTCTCTGACTGAGAGGGTCTTGCATTATGGGTTCTACACCATATCAACAAGACTGATGTCCAGTTCCTTATCTTCGCCTGGATGTCTTCATTAGAGCCCAGCAAAAGATTTTGACTGCCCCAGGATCCTCTGATTTTAAGACTGACAGTGGCCTGTTTTCAGACTTACCATTTTCTGCCAGGATCATTCTGGTTTTCCTTGATACCCACATGTTCCTATTTGTCCTGAGAAAATTGACATTGTTCCACAAGGTCCCAGTATCAGCATAAAAACATTTATTGGCATAGACTGTAGTCTTTCCCTCCATTTCACAGCCGTCAGCATCCACAATTCTGATGTTGACTTTGCTATCAATGTTACTGGCATTTTTGGGGGACTATAGGTTCTAATGTCAGATAAGGAATCTTCTTGGGCAGGCTGTATGCTGAGCTTGTCAGTGCAGATGCTAGCTAGCCTCAGTGGGATTGGTCTTCAGGCCTTGTATGGCTTGGGAGGCTTGATAGGTTTGTCAGTCCCCATTTGGATGTCAGGCCTTCGAGTTTGCACTCCCTGCTGAGCCTGTCTGCAGATGTCTTTTTGCCTCAGTCCATAGCTGTTCAACTTCTCCGCCAGCAGGACAGAAAACCCAGAAACCTCTTGGATGGTCTTTTCATGATATCTTGACCTGTCAGTGTTTCCTCACTCTCCTCAGACCTTTCTTCTTCAATTCTCCTTTGAGGCTTGGTGTGAAGAATAAGTGCAAGGCAAAGCAAGTTGCCTCTTTGGTATAGTTCCCCACTATATGTATCAGTGAAAGAGAGGGTACACATTCCCCATCTCACCATAATGACTTATGTTTCTGAAAGTTTTAGAAATGATGAGGCAGAGAGCTGATGACCCACTGACCTAAAGTCTTCTCTGAAGGCTGTCTGGACCGTTACTAATCAGTAGGTGAAACTGGTGGTGATTGCATCATGGGCTAGCCCTGATGTGATACCTTTCCCAAAGGGACTAGTTAAGATCTTTTATCCTTTTAAGTAGAATTGTTAACTAAAGACTTCAAACTTAATTTTGTTGTGGATGTGGCTGACTTTAAAAAGGCTCTGATTCAAAAGAACGCTGTTGTCCATACCCAAGATCAGAGATACAAGGCTGTTGATCACCATGAGAAATATGTTTGCACTTCTTCCAGTTTCTGCTTGAGGGCTGTGAACTATTTGTCTCATATGGTTAGATTCCCGTGGTTGGTAGCACACAAGAGGCATCGTTCGCTGGATCTGTTGCCAGAGGGACCACTGACAGCAAGAATGCAACCATGGTTGGCAGCTTATGTCATCCAGTTTTCAGACTCACTTGTAATTCTTCTGTGGGCTTGGCCTATACAGGAGGTACTAGCATTGCCTTCTGATGAATTTCCTGACACCAAGGTGACCTGTATAATGCTTCACTTTGATGACTGTACCTGTTTTACACCTGGTGTTATCACCTGCCTGAAAAGCATGGGAAGGCAAGACTAACATTTCAGACTGCATAACACACCTTTTCTAGAGCTCACTGGAATCTGTGTTAGCTTATTAGCATTTTTTTGGCATCGTTAGGTTCCATGCAGACATCTGATTTTTCTAAGATGCAGAGAAGTTTTGTAGAATGTCGCCCACCCAAAAGCAAGAGTGGAACTGTGCTTCTTTCAGTGGATAGCAGCAGAACCCCCTGAAACCTTACCTAGCTGCCCCACTCTGGATGCAGTCAGGAAACACCTGTCGTACTACTTGCAGGTGTGGCTAGCCATGACACAGGATAAGTGGATAAAGCTAGCAATATCCAGATGATACACAGTCCCTTCCACACCCCTCCTCAGCCCCACTCTCTGCCCTTGGCAAATGACCATTTCCCATCAAAACAGCATGGAAAAAAAATAGAAGTTTTAAACCTCCTCCAGAAAAGGGACTTCCTCCCACCAGACAAGAAGGGATTTCCTTATTAGTGCATTTTTTTTTTATTACCCAGGGAAAAAAAAAAAAAAACCCTTCAGGCCCATATTAGATTTGAATGACCTGAATGAGTTTATTCCAGGAGAAACCTTTTAGATGGTTACATTGCAGTCCATTGTTTGTCAGGAGTAGACTGGCATAGGAGCCAGTGATTACTAATTCAAGACTTTTAATTTTGGTCTCCTCTCAGTCCTCAGGGTGTACACTAGATGTATGTCCATAGTTAGAGTGAACCAAAGGCTGCAAGGGGAGAAGGTGTTTCCCCTAGCAGATTCTGACTCTGGGCCGCTGTTTTCTTGAACAGATTAATGTCTGGGCCACTGCTTTCTTGAACAGATTAATGTCTGGGCAAGAGTTCCTGATGAGCCTTTAGCGGTCCAGGGCCAGACTGCATTTCACTATTTTGAAGATGAGGACAGTTTTTCTCACAGTCTAAGCTTTCCAGGACTGCGTATCCCAGAGTAAAGTAGCCATGCTGGCAAGATGCTAGTGCTGTCATATTTTAATAAGTAAAGGAGCTCTCATTACTAATCTTTGTGTGCAGAAATGAGGATTTGTGAATGAACTGTGACATTCAGCTGCTTTCTAGTGGCAAACCACATTGCATGGGAAATTATCAGACAGACGTAGCCGCTGCCTTCTGATTGTACACAGGTGGTCTCTTATGCTATCAATAATGTAGAAATTGTTCCATAAGGGGGAAAGCCTGGCTGGGACCTGTTTGTCTTTGTAACCAGTGCCGACTACAGGAGCTTCTGTTCCCTCATCCGTCCAGTTAGGGAATGCCCTGGGAATGCTGTCATGCAGAAATGACCCCCCCTACTGTACTCCTTTTTGCTATCCCAAATTTTCTGTCATGATAGGATTCATCCACAGAGCCAAGCAGTACATGTCTGAGCTCATTCTGATAGCTCCCTTTCTTTAGAGGTTTGACTGCCCTTACTCATACCTTAACTCTTGGGAAGCACTTGACCATGTGTGGCTGTTCATGTTGCTACCATCCCATCCTTTTGGCAAATCCCCATTTGTCTCTTCACTCCTTGCAGCTAAAAGTATGATTTCTTCTTTTCCTTCTCATGTACACCAATGATGGCCAGTAACTCTGCGTTTCCATCTACAGTAGGACAGATTATCACTTCTTCTCATAAGTCTAGTACTAGAAAAATATACAAAAGCACATGAATTGTCTTGCAGTTGCTTAAAGTTGTGGCTGAAAAGAGTCTTCTGGCCACTTTTCCTACTAGATTATTTATCAAGCAAATGAATAAATGTATACATTAACATAATGTAGTTAGTTAGAGCATCAGAATGAAAGTCTGTGAATGTGAAGGAATTTCTGAATTGGTAGAGGAAGATTTACAATATTCGGACGGTGCTGACAATTTAGGAAAAGCACTTTAACTGTTCTGTAAGTATGTTGTTTGTACCACTGTTAGTAAAGGGTGTATGTTAAGGAAACACCATAGCAGTGACTCCATGCAGTTTATCATTTTAAACATAAGTAGACACACAAGAGAACAAAATGGCTGATTGCTATGTTCACTGTTTGCTAAGTATTTACTAGTATTGTTCACTGTTTTATAGCTATCTGTTCTGCTTGTTCTGTTTTTTCCACCAAGCAATGTTTAAATAACTGATTTGTTGGCTGTTAAAACATTCTTTAGAGCATCCTTCTGATTTTCTGCTGTTTTAAACTTATTTTAGTGTCTCCCTGCTATTTTTCACTGTGTTAAACATTCTGTGGTGTTTCCTGTTGAAACGAGGGTAGCTAGTAGCTATAGCATAGTCCAGATACAGGCTTGCTGCATCTTGGTTTGTTTGTAGTGGTTGTTTGTTCTGAGCACATTTTCCAGGCGATCTTGGATTGGAAGGGCCTATCTGCACTTTAGGGAGAGGATTATGTTGATTGGATCCTGCCTGGTAAAGGGAGGTCGGGCTAGGTATTGGAATAAACACCCTCATTGGTCCTTTCAAATCTTTTTGAAGTTTTTTTCCAAGTTTTTAGTTTCTGGTATTTACTTAAATTCAACAATTTTTCCCTTAGATACTACTGTAGCCCTCATTCTTAGTGCTTTCCCGGTCAAACAAATACTGCTAGTGAGCTGTAACCTATTAAACCACCAGCATTAAAAAAAAGGAAATAAAACCCCAAGCAAAAATATCCAACCACTGAGCTCCTCTGTGAATGATTCTGAAAAGTCGCCCCTACTGACAACAGTCTTCATTTTAGCATTACGGATAGTTGGACTACCCTTGTTTCTTTTGCCAACCTTGTTGACTTGGGTCTCTTGAGGCAGTGTAGCAATTGCCTCATGCACACCGACAACCCTCTACTAATCACTCTAGTACAGAGGGCGAGAGATGTAACTACGCCAAGAATCTTGAAACTATGATCTCTCGCACTCAAAACAGTAACATGGAAGAGGATGTCAGCTACATGTACACACAGTACCATTACTTATACACGCAGTATGCATCAAACACAAAAATCTACATATGTGAAGGTTCTCTCGAAAAACTTACCTAAACACCAGAGACCTGCAAAACAGAAGACTTCTACAACTACCACAGTCCCCACAGCCATGACACATAGCAACACCAGTGTCTTACCCACTATGCTCATAAGGTGAAACACTCGAAAAACAAATTTTCTTGTTATTGGAGACTTAATAGTGAAACACACAGATGTCCCACTCACCAGGCTGGACAAGGGGAAACTCACGTTCAGCTGCCTGTCAGGTGCCAGGATTCATCAGATCACACATGGACTCAGGTCTCTCAGCAATAAGTACCATTATGACTCTGTCATAGTTCTTGCTGGTGTGAATTACCTGAGATGTACCTCACTGGACTATATGAAGAGAGCCATGGTTGAGCTCTCTGAGTATGTGTCCCAGGCAGGTATGTCCTTAGCCTTGAGCAGCATACTACCCTCACCTAGAATGATGCTGAAGTATAAACAAAAAATGATTGATTTCAATAATTGGCTTAATTTTTGGTGTCATTCAAAGGGGATCCAGTTCCTGTCAGCCTGGAAGCCGTGGTCGACAAACCTTGTTGCTTTGCCACAGACAGTGTGCACCTGGCACCTCTAGGCTTTCAGCTGCTGGCAAAGGCTTTTGCCTCCCCCATAGTGCCTTTTTAGGCAAGGTCTCGAAAACATTACCAAAGTGAAATTAGCCAACCAGAAGAAAGTAAGGGTCATGCTGCTAAATGCTAAGAGCTTAAACCAAAAGCTGCAGTCTCTGGTAGCGCTTCTTTCACTAGAAGATGTAGATGTCTGTGCAGTCACAGAAACCTGGTTCAAGTCCTCAGAGAGTACCCCGGCCTTACAAGCCTACAATGCCTTCCACACATTTAGACAGCATAATGAAAGTGTGAAAACCAAAGGAGGCAGTGTTTCTATCTATATTAGAAATAAATTTACCTCCCATCTAGTTAGACTGGACAACTCCATGGAGTTACTCCAAGTCCAGGTTACGGTGGGTAAGACCCCTATTCAAGTCATGGCCAGTTATATGAACCCCTCCATGGGTCACAATGCCTACAAAGCCTATTTGACTGAACTGGAAACAATGCAAATTTGCCAACCACTCTGGTTATGGGGGATTTAAATTATCCCACCATCAACTGGGAAACCTAAGCTAGCCCCAACATATTAGAGCAAACGTTCCTTGACTATTTTAATTCAAATGCCCTGGAACAAATTGTTCATAGCCTGACAAGAGGAACAAACATTTTAGATCTTGTCCTCACTAACATGACAAACCGATGCATTGCCGCAAGTGTCGGACACTCATTAGTTAAAACTGACCACAAAACAGTTACCTTCAAGCTGGCACTAACACTAGAACTCACAAAGGGTGAAGTCAGACTGAAAAACGTCACAATGGCAAACTGTACTCTCCTAGGCAAAGATATAAATGCATTCTAAGCCCCACCCCAGGCTAGAAGTGGTAACTACTCCGAAGCTTACACCAAAGCCCTGTACAATCACTTGCTTAAGTGTATAAACTCAGATGTACCAGAAAAGCAAGGCCCCAACAATGGAATAGCACCCTCTTCAGCCTCAACAGGCAAATAAGACAACTTGTCAAATCTTCTAAGAGCTTGCAAAACAGTAGTAGGGACACAAACAAATTGTTCACCAACCAAAAATCCAGTATATACCACAAAGTGCAGATGAAGAAAACCGATGCAGGTCCGGCATAAAACAGTAGCTTTATTAAAAATATGAGCACTTTCATACAACAAGACTCCTCACATAAATTTATGTTTTTAGTAGTAGAGAGACTGGTAGCAACCATTAGAGGAGGTAACTTTATGAACAGGACTTGATCGTCAAAAGCAAGATGAATTATTCGTATGCGTGCTGATATAGGACGTGATCTCAATGATAAAGTCCCTATACAGCCTCTTCTAAAAGCTAGGGGCTGTAGGAAATAGTTATATAATTTTTATTAATAAACATAATTTTTAAATGTAGGTATTATATAAGTATGTATATCGACCTTTGGGAAATGTATGGTTTATACTGAGTTTTATTAGTGACTAAAAATTGAGTTATTGTTAAATATGTATTTTATTTATACATGTCTTAATGTAGTTTTTAATATTAGTTTTTGTTAATACTGGCTCTTGTGGAATCAGCACCTTGACAATGTCAATGCTTTAGCTGTAGGTTAGTTGCTCTTTGTATAGACTATAGTATAGCTATTTCAGTGCAACTAGTACTTTAAGAGTTTGAATGTTTTAACTGCAGGTATTTTTGATTGGTTAGCTGTTTAAGCATAGGGGTGTATTTAACACAATGTTTTACTTGTTTTGTTATCTGATGAAGCAGTGTGTTTGATACTGTGAAAGCTCTCATACTTTTACTAAAGCTACTGTTTATGCCTGACCTGCATCAGTTTTGTTCATCTGCACCTCTAAGGGCTCCTTTGAGAGAAACGTAGCAAGTACAGACAAGGATAACCATAAGGCCTTTTACAGCTACGTACATAGCCTAAAAAGTAGGACCCAAGCATGTGCAGAACTAGTGACCAGCAATATCACACACACACTGACCACACGCATATAGCAAACCTGCTAACGGATAGGTTTGGTGAAAATTTCACTTCTTTATCTCCTCCTAACTTATCACAACCCCCCCCCCCACCATCCTACATATTTGAAGAGAAGGTCCTCAAAGCCTTGTCCAACGCAAAAAACACAGCTTCTATGGGACCAGACAACATCGCTGCCTGTTTTCAAAACAGGCTAAAACATGAACTAGCATCACCATTAAGTACCTTTTTCAATCATACCCCTAACCACAGGCTTTGTTCCTGCAGAATGGAGAACAGCAACAGTTCTTCCCCCCCACAAAGGTGGCCTAGCAACAGATCCAGGGAATTACAGACCCATATGCCTGGCCACACTCATCTGTAAGGCCATGGAACATATCATTATGGATCACATAAGTAAAGACAGAGGCGACCTCCAAACCCTGGATTCCCACCCAGTTCGGCTTCATCAAGTGCAGATCCTGCCTGTTAAATCTGGTGGACTTCTGAAAATGTGACCAGGGTCATTGACGAGAGCAAATCTATGCACACAGCATACCTTGACTTGGGAAAGCCTTTTGACACAATCTCTCTTTCAAGTACACCAATAAACTTAGCAAACTGAATTTAAATCCCTTTGTTGTAAGATGAGTTGCCAACTGGCTCACAAACCAGATACACACTATCAAAGTGGGTGACTCCACATCAATCAGCAGACCTGTTACCAGCAGAGTGCCACAGGGGCCAGTGCTGGGCCACCTACTGTTTGGTATATACTTCTCAGAAGTTCAGGTCAGAGCTAAGGGGATGTGGCTGACCAAGTTTGCAGACAACTGCAAGCAAGGTGCAATCATTGAATCCCCAAATGGTGTCAGTATACTCCAGGAGGTTCTCACGCAGACCAACAACTGGTGTATTAGTCACAGTCTCAAACCGAATGCTTAGAAGAGCATTATCATTCTCTTTGGCACAAACAATGTCCCTTCACACTATCAAATCAATAACAATACCCTAAGTACCGTTGAAGTGGTAAGGGACCTGGGATCACAAGTTGACTGCAAGCTTTACTTTGACCACCATGAGTCTGCTGTAGTAAGGAAGGCTTTCTACATAGAATACTTGATTAGTAAAGGCATCGCCTTCAGAGCAAAAGAGGTTATAACCTTTCCATACTCGGCATTAATCTGCCCCATAATTGAGTAAAATGCCCCATTCGGCATGTACCATACAAAGCATCTGCAGCAACTGGAACTGAGAAACCTCAAAGGTTTTTAACAAAGAAGATCAAGGGGCCCCAGCATGTGCCTTACACAGACCGGCTAAAGTCCCTGTCACTTTACTCCGTGTCATATAGACTTCTTAGGGGAGACTTATGCCTAGCCTACAGAACAGTCCAAGACCCAAACCCAATGAACTTGCTGCATATCAGTAAAACAAACAGGACTAGGGCTGTCTGTTCCAGGGACCTAAGTATGGCCTATGACTTTAATACGACATGCTGGAGGGACAGATTTATCTCCCAGCGACTGCCACATCTTTGGAACAGTCTACCAATTCATGTGAGAAAGAGCTCCTCTATGACACTGTTCAAGAGAAACCTGGACAAATGTATGGGGCACCCTAAATTCTTACTGGGGAAAGTGCCCACAACCCTTCTGGACATGGGCAGTCATCACTAAATGCAATCTTGGGTATTGACTAGCATTTTCATAGTGTTTCATTGGGATGAAACCACTAGCATTAAAATGACCTCTGGGTTGATAGCCTAGTAATCTCCTATGATCCTATGATGACTTCATGTCACAGAATGAGGTGTCTGATGTTCTATAAATACCAGAGGTTGGGCCCTTGGATTTTACCCACACATTGTACGCCACGAGACGTGTTTGAAGTCTTTAAGATTGTAATACCCAACATTTTATTTAATCACTTTGGATCATTCCTCATCATGGGACTTGCATTTCAAATTATGGAGATTAACAAATACAAGGAGGGAGGGGTGCTAGATAGGTCAGCCAAGATGGCTGCCTAAGCTCAAACCTCTGGAGAGGGCTTGCAGAAATCTGTTCATAGAGAGAAAAAAATCAACCCAGAAAGAAAGTAAGAAAGAGAAATATGAATGAGTGGTAACAAAAGCAGGAACAGATGATTGCTTTTAAAGCTGAGATACGGAGGAGCAATTGTACATTTTGTTTAAAAAGACAATCAGAGAAAGCCAAGATGTGACCTCTTTGGAAAAAGAATAGAACAACAACAAACAGACATGGGAAGGGTACAAGGAAAGGTGCAAGACGGAGGAAGGCAATGCAAAAATTAAAGCTGAGCTGCTGAAAAAGAACTAACAGAAACAATGGATGATGTTGATAATCACTCGGGAAGAGTAACATCAAGATCCTGGAACACAAGACAGACCAGAAGGCAGTGACCTGGAGAAGTTTGTAAAGCAGCTGTTTATTACTGGGGACATTTGTTATACCAGGAAATTAATACACCCCTAAGAGTTGATCCAGTTGTTTGGGATTTAGGAGCTAATGTGGAAAGTGACCTAACCTTTGACCGATATGTGTCCATTGTTGTAAGAAAGTCCTAAAGGGGTTGTGTCTAGATTTAGGGATGTCATTGTCTCCCTTTACCCAGCCGTCATTAGGCCAGTCATTGAATGCAATCACCCCTTTGGCATGCATCTGTCCAAACACATGCAACAACAGGAATGCCCAAAAAGATACCTTACTGAAAGAATAGAAGCCCTAAACAACATGTCCTACATGGTGGACCCACTACATAGCCCTGTCACTATACTCTGTATCCTTCACATATCTAAGAGCTGATGTATGTCTAGCATACAAGGCATACTCTGACCTATTAGTGATGGATTTACTGCACATCAGCAAGTCAAATAGCATCAGAAATACTCTTTCTAGGGATATCTAGCAGAGGATACCACTGCTCTGGAGCAGACTCCCCATCCAAATAAATCAAAGTTCATCCCTGTCAATATTCAAGCGCAACATGGAACTATGGTTGGGAAACAAAAAAATTATCCTAGGGCTGCCCCCTGTACTACTAACGGGCAGGGGCAGCTCCTAAATGCTTTATCCCATGCATGGGTCTCCTCAAATTGCCTATGGTATGATCCCAGTTATTCTTATTTAAGGGTAATATGTTATTATCGACCATGGGATGAGTAAGGCCAGTCTCTAACCAAACGGGATAGGTTAGTTCGAGCACAAAAATGGAAATTGGTTAGGCTTAAAATGGCCCGCAGGGGCAGCTAACCTAGTACTTACCTTTCTACCTATGAACTTGTATGAGATGCTAATAGAGAGGAATTATAGAGCAGGACAGTGGCAAATAGCAGCAGAAACTGGACTCTGGCATGTTTTGGCATGTTTCCATCCTTCCTTTGTAAAACAGTGAAATAATAAGGCAAGCAAAATTACTTAAAGTTTTCATTTTTGCAGTGATGTTCATAAAGCTGGTTGAGAATTACTCAGAAACACTCTATAGAAGAAGGAGCGCTATGCTGTATCTGTTAAATAAAAATGATTGGTGCAGCTGTATTGTTGAAATACCCTGGTGGATGTTTATATAATTTATTTATTTATTTCCAGTTTGATGACCGGGGAGGTCCTCTGGACTCAAGGAGCCCATTTTCAGTGAAGGCCTGGGGAGAAAAGCTCCATATTACATAGTAAAAATAGTACAATTAAGCAAATTTTAATATTATATAGTAGAACTAAGCAAAGTATAATAGCAAAATAGATGAATATACATTACATACTTACATGATGACAGATTAGAGAGGTAGTGCAGGGTTTAAGTTGTACAGAGGCTGAAAATCATCAGTGGATGGTATACAAACTAACATTGTAAGATGGCAGTAAATAAGATTAATCCCAGGAAAGGGGAGAATAAAGGTGGAAAGTATATTAAGTACAGTGAGCGCATTAATGTAATAAGCAGGTGAGGCAGGTAGAGTACAACTGCATTTCCAATTATGGGAGAGGTAGGAATGGAGCTAGGTTTTAAATTGTTCAAAGTTTTCAGTGGTTCTTAGAGAAGGAGGGAGAGAAGTCCACTTCTTGGCTAAGGAGAAGGATAGGAGAAGCTGACCCGCGGGACGATTTGGTTTGTATACAGAAGTTCGATTTTGGTGGGCAGATCTTAGAGTTCTGTGTGGGATGTATGATGGTAGGATGTTTGTAAGAGCTGGACATTTAGTAGGGTTAAAGATAAGCTTGTGGGCTGTAGTGAGTTGGAGGTAGTCAAGGTAGTTGGGCAGCTCTAGCCAATTCAGCAGGTGGAGAGACATGCAGTGGTGGGTGGAGTATTTGGATTTGGTGGCGAATTTTGAGATTTTGTTGTAACAGATTTCCAGTTTGGAAGAAATAGAGGAAGATAGGTTGTTTAGTAGGGGAGCACCATACAATAGAGACGGTAGTAAGTAGGTAGTGGGGAGTGCCTGTCTTGTAGTAGGGGAGAGAAAGTAGGAGTTTCTGTACAGCATGCCAAGTTTCCTGATGTGTTTTCTTAATATTTAGCTGAATGTGAGTATCGAATCTTAGGTGTTTGAAATGAGAATAAATGAGATGTTTAAAAAATTTATACCAAGGTATTGCAGACATCCAAATAACACAGGCAGTAAACATCTGTATCACCTGTATGACATGCACAAGGAAAGCAACCTTAGATGTAGAAGTGAAGGATAGACGCTTGAAGGATATGCAACGCTAGATAATGAAAACCCTGCAGTGTGGAAGAGAAGACCAAGAAATGCATGGCGTCATACGCTAGTGAAGAATGAGCAGGGAATAAATCACAAATGCAACTTACAAGGTGATGAGAAAAGAGGGAAGATGGTGGAGGGGAAGGAAGTGAAACAGTTATATCAAAGGGACAGAAGAACGAGAAGCCTCTCTCAAGGGAGATTTTGGCATGATAACAAAGAAAGAAACAGAAGCAGAGACAGACAACGGAACATTCTACGAAGATGGGAGGAGGGTGTGGCAGAAGTTTCAAGTGACTCAGAAGTCAAAAGCTGGACAAATAAGGGACTAAGCATGCTGGATATAAGCATTTATGGGGACTTTTCCGTTAATGGGGCAACAGCTTTACAACGCATTTGTTTCACTCGAGATTAGACAATTCTGAACACATTTTAAAACGAGTAAGGCTTTCATGTGTTGCCTCTGTATCTCTGAGGTACTTCTGTTCCTTTTCCCAGAATCTAAATCACGTGTTTGCTTTACATGAGGAACAGCTCCGTATTTTGCAGGTAGCCGGACAGCTGAGGATTAATTTAGACTAGACGCTTCTCTTCTTCCAATTGGTCACAGAAAGAATCTGACAGGAGCCTAATATTCAATGGTGTTTACTAGTAGTTTAACAAATTATCTACCCGTTAGCCTCAAAGCTCTGCCAATAAAATTATTGTTGTACATACTTACATATTCGTTTGCAACTGAACGTACCCTGCTATGTGTAAAATGTCACGTGCCATCACGGAAACAAGTAGGCAAATGAAGCAGACCTGATGCAAACTATTGCCGATGAATAGGAATTTGTACTGCAGTGTTAAACGTTTATAGTCATGAAGCTTAAAGTGTGTTTCTGTTATGTTCTGTAATTCTACGCCCTTTGCATTTAGCAAACCATTACATTATTGAGTTTTATATTTTGCATGTTAGCAACAGTATTTTTCATGCTTGACAACAATCTCTGGTTCTTAATCTAATTATTTATTACCTTTCTTCGGAACTAACGAGTTAGTTTTCAGTTTAAATACAATTGTGCCAAGTAACCAACATGTACTTTTTTAGATAATGGTTACATAATCATTTAAACCAAAAAAAAAAAAAAAAGAGAAAGTTTTCCCTATGTAAATCCCAGCATCACGTTTGCATGTATGTCCCCCTTTCAGAAACCCTGCCAGTTTCCTTGTTTTCTCTTTTAATTTAATTCAAATGTCCTTTTCAGAATATTGCAATAAATCTGTGCAGATTATTTTGATCTTATGCAAGAAACCTCTTCCGGTACAAAATACAGCCGTCATTATGACAACACCATTAACGAGGCCAAGAAAGCTATTGCCCCGTTAACGGAACAGTACCCATTTATGATAGATGGCAGAGTTAGAAGGCATGAATACAGAGGGAAAGAAAGTAACTAAAGAAAGACCAAAGCAGTAAATAAGTAGAAGGAACTGACACTAAAAAGCAGGTGACTCCAAGCAGGCAGGAAGGATATAGTAATTAAATTGCATCCTTATGTTGTGAAACACACCCCAAGGAGCACATCAAAAACGTTCTAAACAGTAGAAAGAACTGAAGCAATTCCTAAAACAGTGATGGGAAGTGCAGTCAAGGGGGGCATGGGACAAGCTTCCAAAGTAAGCAGTATGTTTTTCTTGGCTAAGTAATGATGTATAATAAACGACAGTAAAAATACGTTTAAAGACGGAGAAGACATAAGTAACATCGCTGGGGTAAGGGGGCATGGAGAGGAATGTATGAGAAGAAACAGGAAAAATCTAAAGGTAAAGAACAACCCACAAATGAATGTGAAATAAAAGTATGATGGCGGAAAGGTGCAATAATAAAGAACTGTAAAACTGCAAAGAAAAAAATGTTGGACTATTATGCCAGACGTGCAAGTAGCAGTGGGAGGGGGAAACCAATGCTGGTAATGCTATGATATGAAAATATTGTGACATCTGTACTAGCTGGCTTGCATTACATTAGTGAGAGACAGCTGGAAGGGAGCAGAGTAAAGTCTTAGAAAGCTCATGTCCAGAGCATTCCTGTGCACATGCAAGAGCCAAAATGCAGGGATCCAGAGGTCGGAGATGGGGAAAAGGGGTCTGAACATAGGCACCTGCCAAAGAACACAGTATTCAGATCAGAAGGTAGGCCTAGATGAAAAGTTTTGTTGGGTGCCAGGATGTTTTGTGTAGATATTTGAATGTTTCCATAATTGGCTGATGTAGACTTTTCCCAAGCAATACTAAAAATAAAACGCTAGCTGAAGTAACTGAGGAAATCAATTAAAGATGATTTTTTTTATGGGAGATTTAAACTTCCCTGTTGTGTCTTGACCTGGGGAGGTAACCTGCTTAATATTGTTTTAACCTCACCCCAGAGAAGTTATGATATCAGATATGATAATAAAGAACATTTCGGCAACTCGGATCGGATTTATGTCGAGTCATCAAGGGTAATTTCAGCAAATGAAAAAAAAAAAATGAAAACCATTCACCAAAACCACCAGTGACAGTTTGACAATTTTGTTTACCCTTCCCATGTGAGTGGACACCTCCACACCCCCTGGACTTTCATATACGAACTCCAGGGTTGCACACCACTGGAGAAATAAATAAACTCCACTATCGGGGAAAGTTATTTCAGAGAAAAGCACTCGCTTGTTTTGGGTTCGCTGAAAATATAGTCGATGACATGATGTGCTTCCCTCAGATTATAGTGTACTGAAATGTAATATACAGAGAAAAATGAAGTTACCTTTCTGGGAAGACATTGTTGCAGAGCTGATTATTTTGTTGTGAATGATTATGTTATAAACTGGAGTTAGAAAGATGAGCCAAGGGGTAAAACAGTACAAAAAATGTGGAATATATTTTATGAAAAAAATATTTACAGCTGTACATAGGTATGTTCCAGTTAGAAAAAGCATCTCTTCTAATACTTAAAGGACCTTTCCATGGTTAAATAGAGATATCAGATGTGTTATTAATAAGAAAAAGAGATACTAGTTGAAATGTGGAGGATCCCAGTGACAGAAGTAAATTATTGTATAAAGACACTGAACTACAAGTAAGGAAAACTATTAAGAAGGCAGAAATGACATACGAGTCATCAGTGGGTAAATATGTGACTGATAATACACCTTATTAAATGTGTGACGCAGTACAGACGAGCCTTAAGTAATAAATTATGGATTACAGTGGTGAGTAGTGTAGTAACTGATTTACATCTTATGGTGGCAGGTTTTGCAGATTTCTTTTTTAAACAAGTAATGGATAATGAAATATGCACAGGAGAACGTTACAACATGGATTAAAGAGACTGTGAGAGTCCATTGATAATGGAGGGGATGGTAGAAGACATATTAAACAAAGCAAGGCCAGCTACTTTTCTTGGTCAGATTAAAATAAAATATTTTTAATAAAAATTAAAAATATGCTGGATATATTAATGTAGTTATTCCAACAAAGTCTAGCATCTGGAAGTGTTCCACATTATTGGAAAGGTAAGAATATAGTCTTTGTACATAAAGGTGAGGTATCGTATAAGATGGAAAACTTTAGGAACGTATACCTAATGAGTATTATAGGGAACCGTTTGAGCAATTCTTGATAAGTTTAATGAAAAATGTAGTTGTGATATTCATCAACATGTGTTTATCCTAAGAAGATCTGCTACTACAAACTTAAGTTTTTATTTAGATATGGTAAAAGATGTTAATAATAATAATAATATGGCTGCAGGTGCTATTTATTTATTTTTTTTGACCTAGCGAAAAGGTTTGATTCAGTGTTGCACCGGGCTATATTAGATGCTATGGAAAAATGGAAATTTTAATAGATTTTTTTAGGTGGGCATATTCAGAAGATGCCATGTTTAATGAAACCAAAAGTAAAATCTCTCATGTATTTATTTTGCATTTGTTGACCGGGATAGTCTGACTGGATACATGTCCTTTTTCAGCGGAGGCCTGGGGAGAAAATCTCCAAGGTAGAACATACAGTAAAAATCACAAAATTATTACAAGTTAGACAGTTTACAGGCTCCAGTTGAGCAAGCAGGTAATATAATCGTACATTTTTAAAACAGTGTTGACAAATTGACTAGGCAATGTAACATGATTACAGATTATAGAGGAGGATTTAGTCGGGTTTTGAACAGGGACAAAGCCAGTGAGTTTTAAAGTATAGCTTGAGGCTTTTTCTGAACAGAGTAAGAGAGGGTTCAAGAGTAAGATCAGCAGGAAGAGAGTTCCAACTTTTGCCATCAGAGTTAGCAAACAGAGAGTCCCCAGCAGAGTTGTTGATTTTGGATGTTTGAACCAGTAGTTTATTAGAAGAGTGAAGTGACCTCAGGCTGCTATAAGGGTTGATGATATTTTTAAGTGCAGGTGTATTATCAGGGTGGTTGAGAACTTTATGGGCAGTTATAAGCTGGTTGTATTGAAGTAGGCTAGGCCATTCTAGCCACCCCAGAAGATTTAGGTTGTGACAGTGGTGGATCCTATAGGCCATGCCTGTTGCAAATATAGCAATATGGTTATAACAGCTGGAGAATTTGCTAAGAGCGGATTTGTTCAAATTAGTGAGTAGAGGGGAGGCACAGAGAAGAGTGGAGAGTAGATGGGAACGAGCAATAGCAGTCCTAGCAAATGGAGTAAGGAAAGGTTTGATCTTATAGAGGGAGCCAAGTTTTTTGTTAATGGTTTTGATAGTTTGATTGACATGGATATCAAATTTGAGGGTGTTGTCTATTGTGACGCCTAAGAGTTTGGTTTGCGCATCTGGGGAGATAATGGTATCATTATTAGATTTTATGGTAAAGAGTAGTGAGGAAGACTTACAAGTAGGGGAGAAAAGACACAACTTTGTTTTCTTAGGGTTTAATATCAGCTGACAGTTAGAGAGCCAGTTTTCAACTATATTGAAAGTATTCTGGGTTAATGTCATTAGATCTGTCAGGGAGGTGGCTGAACAACTCAAGGTAGAGTCATCCGCATATTGGATACAGGTAGCATTTGGGATGACAGTGAGAAGCTCATTAATAAAGATAAAGGAAAAGAAGGGGTCCTAGTATGGAATCCTGGGGGACTCCTAGGGTGAAGGGTAGATGGGTTGATAGTTTGTCCTGCCATAGGATGGCTTGTTGTCTACCACACAGGTAAGATTGAAACCACTGAAGTGCACGGCTATCTAGTGAGAATGCTTTAAGGGTGTGCATGAGTGTTTGGTGGTTGACCATATCGAAGGCCTTGGAGAGATCTAAAAAGAGGGCTGAGGAAAGCTTGCTATTATTTCAGTTATGGTTTATGGTGTTAGAGAAGGATAGGAGGGCTGAGGTGGTACTGTGGTGTGGCCTAAAACCATGCTGAGAGTTAGCCAACAGCTTATTCTAGGTAAGATAATGCATAAGTAGTTTATGGACACACTTCTCCATAATTTTAGCCAATGGTGACAGAATAGCTATGGGTCTGTAGTTTGACAGTTCGAAGGAGCTGCCTCCTTTATGGGTTGGCATTACATGAAATATTTTCCAAGTGGAGGAGATGGTGGCTTCAGATAAGGTTCTGTTGATTATGATAGAGATGGGGTATGCTACAGCATCTGCTGCTTTTTGCAGATACTCTGGTGGGAGTAGATCAGCTGCTAGAGTAGCTGGTTTTAATTTCTTAATTAGAGATCTGATAAGTGATGTAGAAACAGGCTGAAAGCTAAAGGAGAGTGGGGTATTAGCCAAAGGAGAGTGGGGTATTGGCTAAAGGAGAGTGGGGTATTGGCTAAAGGAGAGTGGGGTATTGGCTAAAGGAGAGTGGGGTATTGGCTAAAGGAGAGTGGGGTATTAGCTAAAGGAGAGTGGGGTATTAGCTAAAGGAGAGTGGGGGATTAGCTAAAGGAGAGTGGGGGATTAGCTAAAGGAGAGTGGGGTATTAACTAAAGGAGAGTGGGGGATTAGCTAAAGGAAAGTAGGGGATTAGCTAAAGGAGAGTGGGGTGTTGGCTGTGGCAGAATTTGGGTTGGACCAGCTGGGTGCCAGTTGGCTGGCTAGGGATTGGATAGTCTCTGTGAAGAAACTATTGAAGGTATTTGCAATATTCTCTGGGGATTTATGGTTGGAAGCTGACTGGGTAGGAGTGGAGGACTGTCCTGGGTGAATAAGTTTGTTTATTCCTGCCCAAACTTTTGAGGTTTGTTGTGATGTTTTTGTTGAAGATGGTAGTAGAAGGGTTTTTTGTCTAGTATAATAGATTTTTGTGTGATTCCTTAGCTGTCAGTATCTGAGTTGATCTAGTGGGTCTTTTGCGGCACGCCATTTGTCCTGTGCCTTATTTCTAGCTATGATTTTAGATTTGGTCTCTTTTGAGAGTCACATATTCATTTGGGTATAGGAAATACAAAATACCCATGTGGTATAAAAGGTACATTGATTGGAATATATGAACAGTATGAGGATGTGGGTATCATAATAGAGAAGAATTTTAGTTTTGCAGGACGTGAGGAAAATATTTAAAATGTTTTTCATTAATTAAAACAATATTTAGAGTAATATCTTCTAAAGAAGAGTTGGTTATGATTCAAATTTATCAACCAATTATTAGAACAATATTGGAGTATAGCACTTTTTTATGTATTGGGGACTTAAGACTGGTAAACTGAAAAAGGTGCAAAAGTTTTAACAATGATTCTTAAAAGTTTAAGGAATATATGCTATGAACAAAGATTAAACAGAATGAATCTCTTCTCAGTTTACTATAGGCCAGTCAGAGGATATCTGATTTGGGTGTTTAAATACGGGAAAAATGAAGAAATAGTACTTTGGATATTGTATTTCTCACTCATGAGAGAAGTACTAGGAATAATCATATTATGGTTAGTCTGTAAAAATTACGAACTAGAGTAGGCTTTAGAAATCTTTTTCTGTTTTAGAGCTTGGAGAAGACATAATTCACTACCTGTTGAGGTTAGGTAGGAAAAGAGATCCGAGAGTTTAAAAATAACTTGTACTTATGGTTTGGTGATAAAGTATATTGGACTAGGTCTTTGTGGAGAATTTACAATAATGATTTTGTGTGAGATTCTCGGCTTACCTCCAACATTGTAACACTGAGAGGGAATACACCTTCACGAGAAACGTTTTGGTACAGGCAAGTAGGTTAGACAGGTTCTTAGGGAAGGAAGGCCTAATAGAAATAATGGAAGAGCTCCAGATACAGGAGAGACGCATATCTGATCTTGCAGTGAGACTGAAGTTTAAGTGTTTAGGAACAGAAGACAATGAAAGAGGGTGGGGTGCATATAAATGGAAGGAACCAGAGGATAGGGATTTGTAAAGGAGTCAGTACAGGATAATATGAAAGAGTGGGACAAACTGGAAGAGTGTTGGTGGGATAGGATTAAGGTCAGTATTAATGCAAAACTGATGAGAGCAGAAGGACAGAAAGAAAATAAGAAGGGTGACTGAGAAGCTAAAGATAGAACAGAAGGAAGCCTGGAAATAAAATGAGAAGTGAAGCACTATAGATCAGACAAGAATCAATAAGAATGGAATTAAACAGTAAAATTATTACAGTACATAATACTTGAAGGGCCGTGGGTGAATAATGCTAGCCAAGGAATACAAGAAGAAACCGGTCGAGAAAGAGACGTATGGAGGTTAAGGAGAGGAAATGGTGAAAATTTTAGAAGAGGATAATCAGGGAACAGTTCATGGAATGCTACGGAGAAATTTACAAACAGGAAAGACAGAAGTCTCAGAAAGGAACTTGGAAAAGAATACAGGGGGATATATATTGGAGAACGAACAGAGAGACAAGCTGAATACAGGAATGAAAGGATGAGATATGATGCTCCATATACAAGATGAAGGGCAGGAAGGTTGGAGAGCCAGATGGATTCACCCTAGAATTCTATAACTGGAGAGGGGAGGAAATTGGGATGGTTCTAGGGGATGAATACAAGGGAACATAGGACTCAGGCAAAATATCTAAAAGTATAAGAAGGGTCGGAATAACCGTGATACTTAAAGGGAAAGGAAAAAGGGAGGAAGTAGGAAATTATAGGCCTTTTACTAATGTAGACAAGATTTTGGAAAAGATTTTGGTAGGAAGATTGCCTAGAATATGCCAAAAATAATACAAGCTTGGCAAAACGAGTTTTTGAATGGAAGGGAGACAGAAAAAAATGGTGGGACCTGCTGTACTTTATGCACAGGAAGGAAGAGAAGCAAGATGGGAAAGGTGGGATTGTGCTGTTTGATCTGCAGAAGGCCTTTGATGTAGTGAGGTGGGAATTCCTGAGGCATGACGGGAAAGGTGGGATTGTGCTGTCTGATCTGCAGAAGGCCTTTGATGTAATGAGGTGGGAATTCCTGAGAAATGATGGGAAAGGGGGGATTGTGCTGTTTGATCTGCAGAAGGCCTTTGATGTAGTGAGGTGGGAATTCCTGAGGAATGATGGGAAAGGGGGGATTGTGCTGTCTGATCTCTAGAAGGCCTTTGATGTAGTGAGGTAGGAATTCCTGAGGAATGATGGGAAAGGGGGGATTGTGCTGTCTGATCTGCAGAAGGCCTTTGATGTAGTGAGGTGGGAATTCCTGAGGAATGATGGGAAAGGTGGGATTGTGCTGTTTGATCTGCAGAAGGCCTTTGATGTAGTGAGGTGGGAATTCCTGAGGAATGATGGGAAAGGTGGGATTGTGCTGTTTGGTCTGCAGAAGGCATTTGATGTAGTGAGGTGGGAATTCCTGAGGAATGATGGGAAAAGGGGGAATTTCCTGTCTGATCTGCAGAAGGCCTTTGATGTAGTGAGGTGGGAGTTCCTGAGGAATGATGGGAAAGGTGGGATTGTGCTGTCTGATCTGTAGAAGGCCTTTGATGTAGTGAGGTGGGAATTCCAGAGGAATACACTGCAACAAAGGTAAGCAGGAGAAGAATTTATAAATTGGATACAGACCATGTACCAAGACCCAGAAATGGAAATACTCAGAAAAGAAGTATCTGAGGAGACAAAGACAGAGAGGGGGACCAGACAGGAGTGCCTTTTCATGATTATGATCAAGGAGCAGGCAGTGGACGTCAGTTTATCAATGCTTGAAGAAAAGGAGGGGATAAAATCTCAGGGTGTGGTTGCAGCAATAAAAATTATGACATAGACTTTGAGAGGTTTAGGGAAACAGCAGGACTCAGATGGAGCAATAAAAAGACAGTGGTAGTGAGATAAGAGCAAGGGAAGGGAGAAATAGTTGCGATAAATGAGGCAGGATTCCCCAAATACCCAAGGCTGAAGTTGGGAGCATAGTGATACAGTGATGTTAGGCAAACCTAGAAGATGATGTGAAAAAGGAAGGTGATAATTTGAGTAGAGGGAGTGAGAAGACTTCACAATGCTTGGGAGAATTAATGCAGCAACGAAGATGATATGACCAGTAATCCCCCACCTACTCTGCAGTATACGGATGGACCCTAAGGACAAAAAGCTACAGTAAATGCAAAAAAAATAAATAAATAAATAAAAAACAAGGACAGGATCAATAAAGGCAAGAAAAAGAGTGAGTAAGGCAAAAAGAACAGGAAGAAGGGAGATTAAACCCGCGGTGGTGGTGCTGCGGTAGCGTTGTCGCCTCACAGTAAGACGCTGTCCGGTTCGATTCTCAGCTAGAGCGTCTTCTGCATGGAGACATGCATGAATGGGCGTACCTTCGTTGAAGGTTGTGCGTCAGGGCTGGTAACTCAGCACGTAAAAATCAAGTACCAATCATTAGCGGACCGGAGTTCCACTGTGGCGACCCCCTAATCGGGAAAAGCAGAAAGACGCAACAACAAGGAAGAAGGGAGATTGGAGTTCCTGCATATCCCCATGTAATAACTGACATGCAACACCATTCACTAGACAGGAACAGAGCACAGAGGTTAAGCAAAAGAGAATAACAGAGAGGGAACCCGTATCGAAACTCGCTAATGAACGTGAATGAAGCGACACTAAAGGAGCTGGGATTGCATAAAGTGGGATAAAGGGAACCTCAAAAAAACTATGGGGAATGCAAGGGTACAGGGCAAAGATAAGGAAGAAAGATGAAGAAATCTGAAGAAGGGAGGTAGCACAAGAAGAATGTTTGGTATGCAGACGAAAAGATGGAAAAAGATTTAAATAACTGATGAGTTAATACAAAAGACCAGGACCCAATGGCAGGGCCCAATGGCTGGGCCCAGTGGCAGGACCCAATGGCAGTGCTACATGATCTGTACAGAGCGAGAGCAACAGGATAAGCAAATGGGCGGGAAGAAAGATAATGGCACCCTGGTGGGCATGGATGAGATCAGGGTGGCAAAGGACCAACCGTATCTGTGAAACACTAAAGGAAAGAAGGGACAAAAACGAGAAAGAACTGAGAATGGGAGGAGTTGCAGGATAATGACAGAAAAGTATTCGGGTAGTGAGCCACATGCAGACGGTATACGGAGCAGGAGATCAAAGCCTGAGAATGCTGCATATGTGGTATCGAACCTCCATGAGACTTGTAAAGAAAGGCAGAAGGGAGGATAGTAGATGATGGACACGTCATGATGTGTCACCAGACAGAGACAGGAGTGAAGTGCATGTTTTGTTTGTGGGAACAAGGTGTTAAAGTGGGCACAGAAGACTGGGGGAGGAGACAGAGCGTACTTGGGAATTGTGTATATTTAGAATAAAAAAGAGCACATCATCTTGAAAGAAAAATAAATGTGCATTATCGAGCTGCTGAGTACTGAAGTAAAAAACATCATCTCTTAAAATGGAAGGGGACAGAAACATTACTGGAACATAAACTTCACAAGAAGTTTCTGGACATGGGAAAAAGGCAAAATCTGTCTAGAATGAGGTAAGGAGAAGAGGCAGGGGAAAATAAAGAAGCAATATAAAGAGGTATTAGAATATTACAAGAGTGATAATCCCACCAAAGAGTCGGGGGGGGGGGGTAGGGTATAAAATAAAGCAACAAACTTCTCATGAGATGTGTTGCACCATGCATGACAACGGAATGTATTGAATGGAGTTAGTAAAGTTTAAAAAAAAATCAATGCACCTGAACAGATAAAAAGAAATGTTGAAGGTAAAAAAAATGGTAGTTAACATGTCACCTGGGGGCTGCACGTCTCATTTAGACAATCTGCGTGGTGTGACCCTTTTGCTGTATACCTAGATGTAAAATATTTGGAGAAAAAGGTTTTTGGTTAATGGGAGTGTCTACTGTGTAGTGATGTTTTCACACAATGTGGGTGCAAAACTCATGCAGAGAAGAAATGGTGCAGCATTCCTGAATGAGGATATAGTCTCCTGTGTTAAAGAATGTACAGAGCATCATGATTGTGGACAGACTATTTGCCACGGGGAGGGGTTCATTCACTGTTGCCTAGTTCATTGCACTACTGCTCCATATACCCAGTTTGGTGAATTTGTGATTTTTTTTTTTGCTGTGTATGCATTTGTTTAGTTCTGATAATAAGTCTCCCTGTACCAGTACAGCTACCACCACTGCCATTGTAAATCCTTGTTCACATGGCACAACATTAAAATATTTCTGTGTTTTTTTGAGTCTATGCATTTTTGTTCATGTTGTGAATGCATGCCTGAGCCATCTGTCAGATCCATGTGTGTAGACATCGCCAACGCTGTTGTAGTCCCTTTCTTATGTTCTGTAATGAGATGAAGGTCTGAAATGTTTTCATTTGTTTTCGTATTGATTCATTTGTTAGTGAACACTTTTCTGTAAAAACCATTGCAATATTTGGAATTCTCATGGAGTTGGGTTTGGATGTTTATCGAAGCTTGTCATTCTCAGGCTGTTCTGAGGGGAGCATGCAGCCCACTCACATGACAAGTGGCAAAGGTTGGCCTCCATTGCCATATGGCATTTATGCTGCTGAATTTTAACTGGAAGTTTGTTTATTTATTTATCTTTGTTTACTGGGAAAGAACAACTGGGATAAAACCATTTTTCAGCCGAGCCAGCCCAGGAGGAAAAGTGTTGTGTTTAACACCAGTTTTGACATATACATAAAATACAGTTACAGGATATCTGAAGGAATTCAGATATAGGTAAGTGTACCTACAAAAGCTTATATAAACATCATTTAGAAATGGAGCATGCACATAGCTTACATGGGTATATACAGTGTTGATATTTACAAATAGATGGAAGCACGTATGAATGATTATCTCTTTTCTGTCCCCAACCAGTTTTAAGTCATTAATCTATAGAAGAAAGTGGTTCCCAAATGATTTGTGTCAGTAGGTAGTGGACCCCAGTACAGCTATATATCTCAGTCACCATACATATGGGAGGTTAACATTCTGACCTGGAGAATTTAAGAACTGACAGGCTTGCTTATTTCAGCGGCCACAACATACATGTAAGATTAGTGGCTTATGGAAATCTTGTTCAGGAGCAGAGGACTGAACGGACACCATTAAACTTCATTAGTTGCTGGGTTTTGCAGATTTTGAGAATAGAGACATGATGTTACAAAACACTTGATAGCTACATTCTGTTCTTAGTTCATTATGTTGATGCCTGTGTAGGCTAGATAATGCGTTCTGCTCAGAGCTGCGCCTAGCTGCTGAGTGCCCCTTGTCTTTCTCAGATTAACAAAGCATATTAATGCTTCACTTAGTCTTACTGAAATAGTGGTGTACTGACCGACCCTTTGAGTATTACCTGTTCTTTTGTTTCTCTCTATATAAGAGAGTGGGTGAGAGAGATTTGTAAAGCATATTAGAATGGAAATCTGCAGGCAAAATGATTTCCAAGAAATCTGCTACATGCAATTATGAGAAACAAAAACACTTAGGTCCTTTTATGTTGTGTTATTATTTTGAAATTCTGCTATGAGTCACAGGAGTTCTCGGACCTATGACTCATGCTGTGGTCATTCAGTATCAAGCTGTTGGTGCCGGGAGGTGACGTATTCTAGCAGACAAGTTACAAACATAAAAGTAGTTATACTTTCCGTGGTTTGCTCACAGAGCAGCTCTGAATTCTGAAGAGTAGCTTGTTCCTTCATTAAGATTTTCAGCTTTTTGTGACTATCACTGTGACAACGTGACAACTCTTCAAGATGATTTGATTTCCATATTATAGAAAAATGTGATCTGGGATGTTGCAGGTTTGCTAATTAAAGTTGCACTTTATTGTTACAGTACCAATTGATATAACGTCTTAGTTCATTGATATAAACCTGATGGATAAAAAAAAAAGTTTCATGCTTACATCTGCTGGCATTGCCTCATCACCTGGAAAACCCCTGAACTTTCCTGTGACCTTTTTATTTGTTCAGTTTGTCTGGAGTTTTTGCAAAGGACCTGATTGTAACTAAGCAGCATTGCAGGACTGCTCAGTGGGCTTAAGTAATGGAGGCTGCCTTTCAGGGAAGGATTGACAGCTGGTGGAAACAGGACACAGAATCCCAAGTCAAAGCATCATTTACGGTAATAGTTTGCTTTCTTTTTCTCCCCACTAAACCTGCTGTAGTGCCATACATGCACTAGAAAGTGTTTGCCTACTTGCTAAGTAGTCTGTGTAATGCCTGGTTGGTGCCCTGATCTACTGATACCGTAATCGTATAGGAAGGAGGTGAACCACAGAAAAGCATCGCTTTTAGGGTTCTTCTTTTTCCTTGTCTACACCTGCGCTGTGCCAGCCATTTCTTAAAGATGATGTTAAGTTAATATGCCTTTTAGCAGGGGAGAAAGGACATGTTTTTTTCCCCTAATCAAGAGCTGTGCTGTACTAACCTATAGAAAAGGACTTTTTAATTGTACTGTTATGCTTTACTTACACCTGCTAGAGGTTCAGTTCCCGCTTATGTTGGGAAGTGACAGTTTTGCTAACTAGTGCTACAATGGTATTTTATTATTCAGCTTCCTACTTGTTAAAATGTAACTTAAACTACCGTCAGCAGTATAGAAACTAAAGAGCCAGTAAGCATTTATTCATGTTGCACTTACTTGAAGGGTGTGTTTCCCCTTAGTCTGAGTTCTCTGTGATGGAAGAAATAATAATGAAAGATTAATTATCAAGACTGCATTTCGTTTTTTCCAGCTGTTGACTGATGCGCAAAATAGAGAATGTGTCAGCAGGGGAAGTACACTAAAGAAGTCAGCATTTTCAATCTTAAACCTAATTTGTTGTTGAATTGTTTCTTAAGTTATTTTAAACCTGTATGAACTATTTTTGGCATGATTTATTTTAAAGTAAAGTTGGTATTTGTCATTTATAGAATGGGAAATTTGAGCAGTTACTGGTGTAATATTAACACACGTGTGCACACACACACAGACGCACGCATGCACACAGACACATGCATGCACACACACCTTTTTTGCATATTACATATTAAAATAAAATGTGTTTTACTGTAGTTGCCACTTATTTGGTCATTTTTGGAAAGGCTTCTTCTACTGAAGATTTATTTAGAATTTTCTTACTAAACAGGTGTGTTGAGCAAGGGCAGAGTTGTAGGTGTGGACTGGCGAAGAGGCAGCAAATAAAATCATAAATGCATATGTTATGTGCAGTCGTGTGGAACACGTAGCAAACGTGATGTGCTGCTACATACGTAGAAAGAGTGACTGTCAGTTATCACAGATCTTAGTGCGGTGAAGGTTCAGCATAAATCGGGTATAGAAACTAATTATATGTTCATAGGAGATCACTAGGCTATTCACCCAGAGGTCATTTTAAGCCTAGCCATTTCATCCCAGTGTAATACCATGGAAATGCTAGTCAGTACCCAAGGTTGTATTTAGTGATGACTGCCCATGTCCAGAAGGGTTGTGGGCCCTATCCCCGATAAGAATTTATGGGGCCCCATCCACTCATCCAGGTTCCTCTTGAACAGTGTCATAGAGGTGCCATGTTTCACATGCAACAAAACAAAGAGCTTCATGTGCAATGTGAGTTACTGTAGTTATTGAATTAGTTTGTGGTGGTGTTAGGGATGTGCATTTCGTGTGGAAGGTTGCAGCTTTGAAATAGAAGATGTAGCTCATCAGAAAAAAAAATGCCAGAGCTCTAATACATAATATTAGGTGTTTGAAGGTAGCTGATGTTTGGAGGTTGACACCCAAGTCCATTTTATAGGTTCATAGGTTCATAGATTAGTACTAAGCTAACTGCCCTTGTGAGCCATTTTAAGCCTAGCCAATTATCCCTTGTGAGACTCAAACCCTGCACCTTGTGTTTGTAAGGCAAACACCTTAATCATTAGGCCACCCTCCCAACCCTTTTTTATGTGTATTTGGGCAAGTGGACTAGTTCAACATATCTGTAATGAAATTTGCAAGAACTTTGGGGAAGGTTTTAACTTTCCAGTTTGGTCTTTTGTCATCTGCCACTGCATTTGCAGACTGTTTTGTAGTGGTCATGGGATTTCCCAGATGCCTTAAATTGTAGGCCTTTCCTTGACTCCCTGGTAGCTCTGACCCATAGAGACCACTAACTTTCTGTCTGTCCCCAACTTGTCTCCAGTCTTCCATCATGAAACATCAGATGTTCTTCATGTTTCACTGTTGCAGTCATCACACTTGGGGTTATCTGTCTGCAGGTAGCCCTCAGTCGGCCCGAATACCAGAGTCTTGGGATTTCTGCGTCGGATGCTGTCACCTCTTCCATGACGTCAGGGGTATAAAACATGCAGCCGATGCCATTACATCAGCTTTTCTTGCCGTGCGGGAGCCCGAAGAAGAAGCAGTTCGCAAGTGCCGGTTGGCCGCTACCTGAAATTTTCATTTTTCGAGTTTCAAACTTGAAGTCTTATAAAGCTAAGTACCCCGTTGGGGATTCTTTTTTCTTGCTCTAACCTATGTCAGAAAAAGTTAACAATTGTCTTGTCTGTGGAAAGCAAATACCTTACAGAGATTTTCATTCTTACTGTGTCACCTGTTTAGGCCCAGACCACGACGTCCCTCGCTGTCGATTTTGTGCCTTGTTTAGCGCCCGTACTATTCTTCGTCGGACTATCTTTGTTGCTAAATTCTTTCTCTCTCGTTCTCCGTATTCTGAATGGCTTTGGTAAGCCATCCGACTACCGTTCGTCCGAAAAAACGTACGGATAAAGACAGAGACAGACCACATAGGTCCAAAACTGCCGACAATGCTTCCGTTAAACTAGTTGCCAGTCTGCCGGTAGTCAGTGAGGCACCTTTGCAACCCCTGATACCCACTTCTACAGATTCGCAGGCCTCTGCTGAGACCCATTTGTATGCCGTGAGATACTTCTTCGATTATGGAACCTGCGGATGTCTCTACCTTGGATTGGTCCGGAGCCGCTGTGCAGGCACCAGCTTTTGAGGGTGTATTTCGACCTTCCAATGTTTGTATTTAACCGACTACTTTGTTTCAGACTAAAACGACCGAGTTTCTCAGGACCAGAGTTCACACTACGCCTAGAAAACCGACGACCAAAGCGCATGCTCAAGCTCCCATGCCACAGAAACAAATGCTTAGAATAGCTGAAGACCTTATAACTCTAATTAGGGAAAGCCAGCCTTCCCCTCTAAAAGACAAAGAATTGATTTCCCTTCTGATTCAACAGACCATGAGTCCGATGACTCTGATCCCTCTGATTACCAGGACATACCCTTATCTACCTATGAGGATTCAGATGCAGAGGATTCCATTCCCTCTGCCTCCCCTCCAGAGGATATTTCTTTTGGTGAAACCTTGCATAACTTAAGAGAACATTTCCGCTGGGAATGCCAGGACTACCCACAGTCCAAAAAGAGACTCAGAGAATTTTTAGACTTGCCTTGGCACAGGCCTCTAGCTATACCCCCTGTCCTGGATATTATAGGTGATGTTTTCATGGAATCCAGTCTTACTCCTGATACTTTACCACCAGCTCCTCGAAAGCCTGACAGGTACTACAGGGGTACCTGACTCTCACAAGTTTCTCTTTAAGAATCCCACTGCGGATCCAGAGACCTAAAGGTATTAAGGCTACTACAGCCAAAAATCCTACCCCTTCAGACAGGGATTTGTGGGCTTTGGACAGATGGGACAAGAAGGTATATACCTCTGCAACTCTTGCCATCAGGGCTTTAAATTGCCAGTTTCACATGTTGAAGTACCAGCAGCATATTATGGAACTAATTAAACAAAAATTGTTGTTGCTTCCAGATTTTGCAGAAAATAAAGATTTACAAGAGTTAATGCATTCTACAAACCAAGTCAGTAAACATACTTTGCACTGTGGTTTTGATGCCTTAGAAGTATCTTGCAGGGCCGCTGTTACTGGGTCTGTACAGAGAAAGCATGCCTGGCTGAAGGAACAAATCTTGCCAGACCATGTCAAAGCAAAATTACTAGATGTTCCATTAAACCAGGAGCGTTTGTTTGGCAGAAAGGCAGAAGAGGTTCTTAAAAAGATGGAGGAAAAAGCTAAATCTATGCAAACTGTTAAAGATTTCTTACAGGTACAGCCACCTAGATTCAGTAGGCATTGGCCTTCAAAAAAACTGGTCCTTTCCAGTCCCTATCAGGTCTTCTCAGCCCAAACCTAGGGGCAACAGACCACCAAGGCTACAGTCTCAGGGTACACAGAGATCTAAACAATGGAGTGCTCCCCCCCTCAAAAACAGGGAGTGGTAAGCCACCCCTTATGGAAAAAATTCACAGTGACTTGTCTATCACCCTTCCCATCCATGCCCAAGTACTTGCACCCCTAGGAGGAAAACTCGCCCTGCATGCAAAAAAATGGATGTCCATTACCCAGGACTGATGGGTCCTAAACATTGTATCCCAGGGATACAGATTGTACTTCCACTCACTGCCAACCCCAAGTGGGTTGCCAGACCTTCCTCCAAACCATTGGGCAGAGGCTCAAAAGCAAGTACTTTCTCTTCTCAGTATCAGGGCTATTCAACCTGTTCCAATAGAGCAAAGAGGACAGTGTTTCTACTCCAGACTGTTCCTGGTGCCTAGAAAAGAGGGCTCTTGGCACCCTATCCTGGACCTCTCCATTCTCAACACCTTCCTGGTGGTCCCAAAATTCAAAATGCTTACACTACAACAGCTGTTTCCTATGCTAGCCAAGGACTCCTGGCTAGTCACCCTAGACCTAAAAGAAGCTTATCTGCACATCCCCATAAGGGATTCTTGCAGGAAATATCTACGTTTCAGGGCAGGCTCTATGCACTATCAGTTCTCTGCACTTCCATTTGGCTTATCTACTGTGACCAGGGTATTCACAAAGTTCCTGGCTCCAGCCATTACATACTGCAGGCAGATAAAAATTCAAATGTATCCATACTTGGACAATTGCCTGATTCAGGCGGACAGCCAGGAATTGCTACTTCAGCACCTGGCATTTGTAAAGAGACTTCTAACTTCTCTGGGGTACATCATCAATGAAAAGAAATCACATCTGGTGCCCAGCCAAAAGATTGTATTCCTGGGAGCAAGCTTGAACACAACTTCCCAGATGGCATTCTTTACTCCAGAAAAGCAGGTTTATTTGACAAACTACTTCAAACTAATGGCCATCAGAACCCAGCTATCTACAAGAAAAATACTGCAAGCCCTAGGGTTCATGGCCTCATGCATTCTACTAATTCCATATGCAAAACTGCATATGAGGAAACTTCACTGGTACTTAAAAAGTCGCTGGTGCCAACATTCTCAGGACCTGGAAACAATTATTCCTATCATTCCTTGTCTAAGGGCAGAGTTCCTTTGGTGGGCAGAGGCTTGCAACCGCAACAAGGGACTCCCTTTCACTCAACCCCTTGCTGCCCAAACCCTGACAACAGATGCATCAGACTATGCATGGGGGGCTCACATGGCTGGCAAATGCATTCAAGGCAAATGGAGCCCGGAACAAATTCACCTGCATATCAATCAGAAAGAAGTGTTAGTTGTACAGAATGCTCTGACAGCCTTCAAATACCTTATCCTTCCAGGACAACTCTTGATAAAGACAGACAACACCACAGTTATATGGTACATGAACATGCAGGGGGGAACCTCATTTCTACCCACTCTGCAGGTTAGCCATGGCCCTGTGGAACACAGCCTTGAGCAGCCAAGTGCACCTGCAAACTCAATTCCTGTCAGGCAAACAAAATTCACTGGCAGACGACTTAAGCAGAAATCTACTGGACCCACATGAGTGGAAACTGGAAACAAACTTATTCAAACTTCTAATCCACAGGTGGGGGACATCAGAGGTGGACCTCTTTGCCTCCTCCCAAAACCATCAATTGAGCAATTTTTACACCAGAAATCCCCACAGTCAAGTATGGAAAGTGGATGCCCTATCATTTACATGGGAAAACCTCTCAATTTATGCCTTTCCCTCTCTGCACCTCCTCTCAAAAGTACTACTCAAGCTCAAACAGGACAAACCAAGGACAATCCTTATTGCACTGAACTGGCCCAGCCAGCACTGGTACCCACTCCTACGCAGTCTGGCAGCAGTGCCACCCTGGCACATACATCAGACCCCCTCCCTGCTGTCCCAGCAGGAGGGACAGATTTTGCATCCTCAGCTGCAAACCCTGAACCTTGCAGCCTGGCTTATTCGCTGAATATACCACCAGCAACCCTCAGCAAACAGGTGCTGGATGTCATCCTTGAGGCCAGAAGGCCTAGTACTAGGAAATCCTATTCAGAAAAATGGAAAAGATACTGTTCTTGGAGCCAGTCTCAAGGAAAGGACACAGCTGTACCCACCTTACCTCAAATCCTAGATGACCTAGCAGAGCTGCTCCACAAAGGCCTGTTCTTCTCTTCTGTTAAGATTCATGCCTCGGCCATCTCAGCTCATTATAATACTGAGCCACCTCTCTTTTCCCACCCTCTGGTCAAACAGTTCCTTTGAGGAACTAACAATTTAAGACCCCCCGAGGAGAGCTCCCACCCCTGCCTGGGACCTTAACTTTGTACTAGGGAAGCTCACGCTTCCCCCTTTTGAGCCTGCTGCTACAGCAGAGTTAAAATTCCTCTCTTGGAAAACAGCCTTACTTCTAGCCATCACTTCAGCAGAAGAGTGTCTGAGTTATAGGCAGTAATGGCTGTGGAACCCTTTATTATTTTCCATGCTGACAGGGATTCTCTCAGGACTAACCCATCTTTTATGTCTAAGGTGGTATCCAGTGTGGCTCTAAACCAATCCATCCATTTACCAACCTTTTTCCCTAATCCTCAGAATAAAGGGGAAAGGATCCTGCACTCTTTGGATGTACACAGACAACTAAGGTTCTACCTTGGCAGGACTAAACCTTTCAGAAAATCTGACCAGCTGCTAGTCAACTTTGCTACAGAGGCAGAGGACAAGGCCATTTCAAAGCAAACCTTTTTCAAATGGATAGCGTACTGCATCCATTTCTGTTACAAACACCATGGAAAACCTACCCCACAGGGGATCAGAACTCATTCCACTAGGGCTACCTCAACCTCTACAGCATTTCTCAGGGTAGTCCCTACCAGGGACATCCTGGAAGCTGCAGCCTGGAGTTCTGTACACAACTTCACCTAGCATTCCCACTTGTCACCTAGCATTCCCACTTACCTGTCTTTTCTAAATCCAGAGCTGGATTTGCCACAGCAGTCTTACAAGGCCTGCTAGCCAGCCCTACTATTACTTGACTGCCTCCACCCTTCTTGAGCTTTGGGAATCAACCCAGGTGTGATGACTACACTTACCATAAATGTAGATGTTCGAGTGTATTCACTGTTGCAGTCCTGGGTACCCCCCCCCCCTCCAGCCCCCTGACTCTTCTATGCTTTCTACCTATCCTCTTTTTGGCCATATCTATGGCTATGGTATTTACTTTTTACTGGAGGTGTTCCACACCATGTAATTGCTTCCCATTTTGGGGGCTTCTGACATCTGGGGCAAGAAAAACTGATGTAATGGCATCGGCTGCATGTTTTATACCCCTGATGACCTGACGTCATGGAAGAGGCGACAGCATCCGACGCAGAAATCCCAAGACTCTGGTATTCAGGCAGACTGAGGCTACCTGCAGGCAGATAACCACAAGTGTGATGACTGCGACAGTGAATACACTCGAACATCTACATTTATGGTACGTGTACACAACTGTACTTTGTGTATACTGCGACAGTGAATACACTTGGAACATCTGCATTTGTGGTACGTGTACACAACTACACTTTTCCATTCTTGCACAGTTTCCTTGACTTGAGCTTTCCCTCTAAAGTGCGTAATATAGACTTATTTATACAAGCTTGCAGTGTTGCTGTTCAGGTCAGTTGGTCTAACTTTTATTGTGACTATCTTTGTTATAAGACTGTGCCTGAGAACTTGAAGTGTTGCTGCAAAGCTGGTCATCAAAGTGAGTCTTTTCCAGGGATCTTCCATATCAAGGACCTTCGTGAGTCCAAGTTAGGATTCGTTCCTGCTAGTCTGGGAAGTATGTGTGCTTCTGGAGTAAAGTACTTATTTAAATTCTGAGTCAGTTCTCAGCACAGTGTGTCTAAAATTGCAAATATGGGGACTGTATGTACAAATACAAGCTTGTAGTACCTCAGACTTTTACCTTTTTTTCTAGGTACAGAAATCTGAATGTTAGTAGCAGAGATGTGCGGCTACAGTCTCTTGCAAAAAATGTTTCAGTGGCACTGTTACTGCCAGCTGTCAGGTGGCCCATTCATTCAGAGGCTATACAAGCTAGGCATTCGCTGGCCAGGCTTGCCTGGGAGTCCAAATCAGCTTCTCTACTCCACACTGAGAATCGGGTGGTAGGGGGTGGACCAGCTTGCTGGTCTATAGAAAGGAGGGGTCCTCCATGTCCTCCCCTGAGCTCCAGCATTATTGCCTCCAGAATAAATGGGTGTCTGAACACCAACTACCTTGTCTGCCACCACTGTGAGATGTGCTGTGACAGAGCAGGCTCGAACTCCAGTGGAATGAAGTTGGTGTGTCACTAGGTGTTACCCTTCTGGTGAAACAGACCTGCCTGCCTGCCCCCAGGTTGGTGAGCCAACAGCTGCTCCACACTCTCATACACCCTAGCTAGCTTCTCCAGGCACCCGAGTCTGTATTTGACCTCAGGTTGTCGATCTGTGGCATAGTCATGGCTTTATCCCTAGACACCACAGAGGTGGTCTACATTGCAGCATTTTTTTTGTGAGATTCACTGTAACCCCTTGTAAATTGCACTTTATTCTTTGCAGTTTCAATGCTTTTCAGTATGGGTCTCTTGCTTCTGTTAGTTTTCAGAAGCAAGTGCAGGACTAAATCCATTTCTTATTCGACAGCTCATTCCTGGTACAGGCTATTGTTGCCTATAAGGGAGAGCAAATTATTATTCAGTTTTAACACATCTCTTGATGCATGGATGAGCCCACTTGTTTAATCAACAGTGCCAGAGTCTGCAGTCTGAAGGGCCTTTAGACTTATATACATTTCACCACAACTATTGTGATTTTTATCAAATTCACCATTATCCCTAGAGATTGGAGCAATATAGTCAGGACCCTTAATAATACTAGAATTGGCATAGTCAGGGCAGCTAAGAGCCATTCATCCATGTAGGGGATACCGTGGCTCTGCAGTCTCTGCTGCACTGCTGCTGTTGTAGGCATGCATTGGATAAATTACCTGTGGCAAAGTGAGACAAAATGGGAGGAGTCCAGAACTGGTAGTGACTGGCTCCAACTTCGAAACCTCCTGGAGTTTTTTTGTATTTGTTATGTTGATGTAGGTCTTCTGAAGGACCAACAAACCACCTAGTTGCTGAACAAAGAGGTTTGACTGCACCAAGAAGATATGAAGGGTGACTTTGGGAATGATTGCATTTATATTAACTCAGTTTAGTATTTGCCTGATGTCCTTGGGCCTTTTTGGCATTAAATAGAAGCTAGAGTAATATATGGACCCTTTCTGGTCTGATATGATGTCTTTGATGACTGTTTTTAGGAGGAAGTTTAGAACCCCTTTTTTGCCACCTTCTTCTGATGGGCTGAAATGTCTGTCAGAGGAAGAGATTGGGAAATGGGGGTATCAATTTGGACCTTCAGACTAATGGATATCACTGTTTTTATGCATATCTGAAGATGGACATCCAAACAGGTAAAGGTAACGGGCAGGACAGAAGACCCAAACAAATCACAATGGTAACATTTGTTTGCTGGACCGTGTTCACTCAGAATATCATCTAAATATTGCAAATATAATAATATTTCAGGCTTGAATGGACAGTCAAAAAAGAAATTCTCCAAGTACCACTTAACTCAGTTTGCATGGCTACACCTCTTTTCTGGTAAAGGTATTCTCCCTCAAAAAACATAAAATTGTTGTTTAAAACAATTTCCATAACATCATAAAGCAAACAAATCTCTACATTGTCAAATTCAGTCTAATCAAATGTCGTTACAAATAGTTTTTAGGTGGAGAATAAAATACAGTCAAATCCATGAAGCACAGATCTGGTCTCCCAACCTGCAGCTTCAACGGTCTGCGGGACAAAGTGGAAGATAACTGTTCAGAATGTCAGATACTGGCCGCAGCTAATTGAGCAAAATTTAGCAAAAATAAATCAAGTCCTCTTTCCAGAGGGAAAAACAATCCAGTTAAGGGTTTAAGCAGATGTTTATTCAGACAAGAAGGCTTGTTTATTGTTTTAATATTATTTTTTGCTAAGTAAGTTGTGGCCAGGATCTGACATTTTGAACAGTTATCCTTTTTCCTAATCTTTCATTTTTTATGTGGGGAAGCTAGAGCACTTAATATTAACACATGTTAATTGTATTTTAAAATGAGGGTTTCCAAAGTATAAAATTATTTTCGATTGGTGCCTATTTTATATATATTTTATTTGGAATATATGTTTAGTCGCATGATTTCTTGGTCACATGACCAAGATCACCTGATTTATCTGGCTTTTAAAGGGATTTTATAGTACTGTGTGTCTGTATTTTGAAGACGTTTGTATTAGAAGTGAAGACGAAAACACTCAATTTCACTGAAAGACATTTAATCAGAATTCTTTTTGTTTTGTGTTAATTATATATGCTAACTCCCGAGATGGCACAGTATCAAGAAAAGGGCATATTCCCCATCTTGGAGAATTATGCAGTCTTGCACACCTGTCAATCATCTGCTTAGTCGACCAGATTTTTTTGACTAAACAAGCCAACTACAGTGTTGACAAAATTCAATGCTCTCTCACACACACACACACATATATGTTTGTATCTATATATATATTTCCACACACACATATATAAATATATATATATATATATATATATATATATATATATATAGATAGATATATATAGACACACACACACACATAACATGATACATATATAGACAGAAGTGTCTATATCTTTATATGTACACAGACAGACAGACAGACACACACACACACACACATACATGTGTGTGTGTGTCTGGGTATACACATGTATATACACATACACACACACACACACACACAGGTTTGGCAGTAGTTAACGCTGACTGCAAGTTCTTTTGGCTGAATGTATGGCAACTGGGATGTCCTTATTGCTGAAAAGGTAAGGTAGTTTGTGTGAAGTATGAGAGCGTATTTGCAAGTTTACAGGTTAGAATTAGGTCTGTGTCTAGGTAAGAGAATAGTTTTAGGTGTGTGTGTTTGTGTGTGTGTCTGTGTGTGTGTCTGTGTGTGTGTGTGTGTGTGTGTGTGTGTGTGTGTGTGTGTGTGTGTGTGTATGTGTGTAGGTGGGAGAATATGTGGGTGTGCACACATGATGGCTATTTAGAGCTGCAGATAGCCTTAGTTCAGTTTTAGTGTAGTGGATCTGTGTGTTCGTGAGTGTTCTGTAGCCGAGTGACTTGATTTGTGGTACTGTTAGGGAAGTTTTCTTAAGGTAGTGTGCAGGGTTGGGATTGGGTCCCCCCCCCCCATCACTATCTTACTCCTCTCTGCGAACACTAACCTTATCCCTGCCCTGACCCCGAAAGACTGTTTCCTGTAACAGTACCACTACTCAAATGAAGCTCACCTGGAGGTACTGTTATGGCATTTTTTGTTTACATTCATTGACAGGAAAAGAAGAGCGTTTGTTGCTCTTTTGTGATCGTTGTATTTTCATTATAACGAGTTTTCTGTGAGTGTTGTGTTCTACCTGCTGTAATCGATAAAAGATGTTTTGATCATTGTATCTTTATTTATTTTACATTTGTTGACCGGGATAGTCAGACTGGATGCCCAGGGAGAAAAGCTCCAAACATACAGACAAAAACATACATGCATGCTAAGGGTATTACATAGTCAGAAAGGATTGGCATTCAAGAGGAATGCGTAATTTTAATAGGGGAGAAAAAAAAACATACATACATGCCAAGCAAATATTACAAAATAAGTAAGGTGTGTCCCACTAGAGAGATTCACAATTTTAACAATGTGTAGTAGAATATAAAAATATTAAACGGGTGGATTACAGCAACAATTATTTACAAAGTAATGTACAGAACAAGAATGTCACTGCACGCATTTGTGGGCAGGAAGCTAATACAGTACTGTTAAGTTAGGGAGTTGTTATGGAGATTAATCGGGGTTGGTACATGGACAGAGCCAGTGCCTTTTATAATACTGTTTTGAGGCCTTTTTTAAAGAGGCTTAGAAAGGGTTCCAGGGTAATGTCCACTGGAAGTAAGTTCCAAGCTTTGCCAATGGAGATGGCGAAAAGTGAGTCTCAGCTGAGTTATTAGCTTTGGACTAACAGCTTGTTGGATGAGCGTAATGGTCTGGAGTTACTGTATGGTTTTATAATAATTTTAAGTATGGGGTGTTTTTGGGTTGGTTGAGAATATTATGTGCTACTATTAGCTGATTCAACTGGAGTAAGCTTGGCAGTTCTAACCACCCTAGGAGATTGAGGTTTTGGCAGTGATGTGTCCTATATGTTGATCTGGTGGTGAATCTGGCAGTATGGTGGTAACAGTGAGAGAGTTTGGTAAGCTCTGATTTGTTTAGTTTACAGAATATAGGGGAAGCATATAGAAGGGTAGAGAGAAGATGAGAGCAGGTGATTGCAATCCTAGCTATTGGGGTTAGAAAGGTTTATTTCTATATAAAGAGCCAAGCTTCTCATTGACGGTTTTGATGGTCTTGTTGATGTGCAGTTCGAATTTGAGATTATCATTGTTTGATGTTATAGTAAAGGAAAGTGGGGTGGACCTACATGTGGGAGTAAAGAGTAACAGTTTGGTCTTATTGGGATTCAACAGAAGATGGTGATTAGAGAGCCAATTTTCAACCATGTTAAATGTATTCTGGGTTAAGGTTTGCAGGGCTGTTGGGGAGGAGGCTGAGCAGATCAGGATGGAGTCGTCTGCATATTGGGTGCAGGTTGCATCTAGAATGGCAGTGTGTGGGTTATTGATACAGATAGAAAAGAGTAGAGGACCTAAAATGGAGCCCTAAGGAACTCCAAGGGTGAGAGGTAACAGGGTGGATAGTTTTTCCTGCCATAGTACTGCTTGTTGTCTACCACACAGATAGGATTGGAACCACCGTATAGCATGTTTGTCCAGGGAAATAGATTTCAGAGAGTGGATGAGTAATTGGTGGTTGACCATATCAAAGGCCTTTGAGAGGTCTAAGAGTAGGGCTGATGACAGCAGGTTGTTATTTCTGTTTAGATTTATGGCATTAGTGAAGGAAAGGAGAGTGGAGGTGGTGCTATGATGTGGCCTAAAGCCATGCTGAGAGACGGCCAGTATTTGGTTTTGAGTGAGATGGTACATAATTTGTTTGTGGACGCACTTTTCCATTATTTTGGCCAGTGGTGAAAGAATGGTAATGGGTCTATAATTGGATAACTCTGTAGAACTTCCACCTTTGTGGAGTGGGATAACATGGGATATTTTCCAGATGGGAAAGATAGAACTGACTGTTGGGGACCTATTGATCAGGATAGATATGGGAAATGCTATGGCATCAGCAATGTTTAAGAACTCTGGTGACCTTCTCCCAGCAGACTTCTTAAACATTGCTGCTGATGCCATAGCAGCAGACTTCTTAAACATTGCTGCTGCTGCTATGGCATCAGCAGCAATGTTTAAGAACTCTGGGGGGAGAAGGTCAGCAGATAGGGTGGTGGGCTTCATTTTTTTGATTAGTGATCAGATTACAGTGGTAGAGACAGGTTGGAAGTTAAAGGGGGGATGAGTAGTGGGTGTGTTAGTGGTGGAATTAGTGATGGGTGTATTAGTGGTGGAATTAGAGTGTATGGGAGTGAGTTGGTTAGCGAGAGACTGGATTGTTTCATTGAAGAAATTATTAAAGGCGATGGTCTCAGGGGATTTTTGGGTATAGTTTGTTGGTGTTGGAGTGATAGATTGTCCTGGATAAAGAAGCTGGTTTATGCCTGCCCAGAACTTTTTGGGATTGTTTTGGTGTTTTTGCTGCAGGTTTTGGTAGTAGCTTTTTTTTTGTCTTGCTGAATGGATTTTTTGTATAATTCCTCAGCTGACAGTATTTTAGTTGGTCAAGAGGGGCTTTAGTTGCTCGTCAGATGGCCCAGGCCTTATTTCTAAGTTTGATTTTTAGTTTGGTTTCCTTTGTGAGCCATGGCACTGTATTTGTTTTAGTTTTAATATTGTGTGACGGGGCATGGGAGTCAAGGATGTTTAGGAATCTACTATTAAAATATGCTACTGCCTCTTCCAGTGGTATATGTTTTAGGATTCAACAGTTGACTGAGTTAAGTTCATTTTGGAAATTTACAGGATTGAAGTTCTTTGTATTTCTGACTGTTTTATAGGTGGGCTGATGGGAGTTCTTACCCTTATGCTTAATAATGTAAGTTACAGAGTAATCACTTAGGTCATCGGGGAGGGTTCCAGATTTATACAAATGGGGATGACTCTTGATAAGAATCCAATCAAGAATACTTTCTGTGTTGTTGAGTTTGCTGAACCTAGTAGGAGCAGTTATTATTTGACTGAACCTGAAGATATTTATATGGGTGACAGGGGATTCAGCTGAGCAGGTGGACCAATCGATGTTGAAGTCACTAAGAACAATGGTTTCTCGATGGTGGGTAGTGGATAACCATTGGAGGATATCTTCTAGGGTGCTTATATTGTTACCTTGGGGAATGTAGACACAGACAATATTTATGCATTTGTTGTGGTTAATTTGAAGTTTAGCTGTAAGGATTTCAGCATTATTAAATGGGGGTGGCTGTATGGAATCCCTATTAACACTTAGTGTGTTTTTGTAAAGAACTGCTATTCCCCCTCCCTTTTTAGTAGTGCGGTCTAATTGGTGAATGTTATATCCTGGTGGTAATGTCACATACATATAAGCATCTGCATATATATATATATATATATATATATATATATATATATATATATACATTTAAATGTATTGCTATGTATGCATATATGTACGTGTATATGTATACGTATGAACTGTAGAGCAGGGCTATACATAACATTCTACAAATTGATATAACACAACAATTTGCAAGACTGTATTGTATTTATACAGTTATTGTTATAGGAGTACGTAATTTTGCTGACTTTGTGCATTTCTCCTTGGGGATCATTGGTTGAACTTTGGTTTGTTTAGCTCAAGGGGGAAGTGCATGTCCCCCCCTGTGTTCATGTGGGTTTCTTCTTGGAGCTCTGGTTTCTTCCCACATTCCCAAGACATGCTGCAGGTGGATTGGACATTCTTAATTGACCCTAGGTGTGAGTGTGTGTGCGTCTGCGTGCCTTCTGAGGAAGGCTGGGCACTGGACTGGCAGCTCGACACCATAAAACTCTACTGCCACTCGTTCTGTGGACCATAGGTCCACTGTGATGACTCGTAATGTGAGTGGCTGAAAGGAGAAGAAGAAGCTGAAGTGGGAAGTGACTATTTCATGAAAGGAGGAGTGCTATGTGATAATGCTTTGGTGCTGGTTCATGCATAGACAAGTTAAAACTGGTGAGCAAGCTGTGAAGATAGGATGGAAGTAAAACAGATTTTAGTGTGAAGCATCATAACTGTTCCTTAGTCAAACAGTGGGAAAACTAGATCTGAGGTCTGATCAGTACCATCGCTGACTGACACTGGTAAGAAACAGCATTTTCCCAGTTTGTTAGCCCAGCATCGTTGCATTCACAGTGCACTTCCAGTCTGGAATGTTACAGTTATTTCCCATTGCTAAGGCTGGAGTCGACATTTTGGGAGCTGTCAGCAAGTTAAGATAGTATGTGCTGCCAGAGAATACTGATGCCACAACATCAGTACCACATTAACCTTCTCTCATTCACTACCCTAATCCACGACTCCAGATCTCCCACACTTTTTCATCATCTCCTTCCTTCCTTTCCTGTCAGCAATGAGTCCCTTCCCAGAACATATATGTGTTGTTACAGACTTCCATTGTAAAAGCTAACTTCTCTGTCAAGGAGTAAACACAGAGAATGACTTGTAGCAATGTTGCTTCAAGCACCTGTACCACACGGAGTTAGACAGTCCCGCAGAGGTCCATTTATGATGTCCTTGTACTCATCATCTCTGATACTACTGAGGTACAGCTGATGAGTCTGGAGGTCAGCAGTACAGAGTAATTACAAATCATTACATCTCTCAGCCGTATCTTTCTTCTCTTTCAGTGTGGTACAGTGCATCACTGAAAACATTTATTTTCTCACACAGATCAAAATAGGGATTAATATCTCTGGAAACTCGTGCAGGATTAATACAGTTTATTTTATTTAACATTTGTTTGCTAGGATAGTCCGAATGGACAAATGTCCGTTTTCAGTGGAGTACTGAGGAGAAAGATTCCATAAGTTTACAGAGAGAAGAAAAATTTACAAAAGAGACATTACAGAGTAGTAGCATACAGATTGTAGACTTTACAGCCATTAATATACAATAAGAGGATATTCTCCCTTTTGGTTGAAAATACAAGTGTACAAAATATACAGTGAGAGTAGATAAAAACCTGGTAGAGCATTGCAAGATATTTCACAACTGAATAAGAGTATATAAATGTTTAAGTTTTCCATATATGCATTCAAGCAAATATACATGTAAGAGTATATATACGTATATATGCATACACATACATACATACATATTTATACATATACACATGCACACACACACACACACACATATATATATATGTATATATATATATATATATATATATATATATATATATATATATACATACATTTGCATACACACACACTATATATATATATATATATATATATATATATATATATATATATATATATATATATATATATATTTATTTTTGGGTCTACTTTGCATGGTCGACTCTTCAGAAAGTCGACTTTCATATGGCTGAGATCATATGATCGACTTTCAAAAAGCTGACCATGTAAAATAAACACATAACACACACCAAACACTTACCTTTCAACTGTTAGCAGTGGGGCAAGCCCCCCTGCACCCCCCATGGGGGGCTCAGCCCCCCTCACCCCCGTAACTTAAATATACCAACTCCGAGATCGCACTACAGTGTGGAAGAGGACATTTTCCCATTCCGCACTGTACAGAGATAGCGGTTTACCATGGTCAGCTTTTCGAAAGTCAATCTTATGGTCTCGGCCATATGAAAGTTGACTTTCTGAAAAGTCGACCATGTGAAGGGGACCCATATATATATGTGTGTGTGTGTGTATATATATATATATATATATATATATATATATATATATATATATATATACACACACATATACACACATAAATATAATGTATATACATATATATATATATATATATATATATATATATATATATATAGAGAGAGAGAGAGAGAGAGACACACACATACACACACACATACATATATATATATATATATATATATATATATATATATATATATATATATATATATACATACCTACACACACACACACACACACACACACACATGTACATACAGTCATGTATAGGTTATTGCTCACACATGGATAGGTATAGTTAGAGTGTGTTGTTTGTGTTGTCCAGGACAGATGGGGTGTAGAAATAAGGTGTGGATGAGGCTTCATGGGGTCAATTACAGTTACATAGATGGTTGGTGAATAGGTATGTATTAAGTAGACTTTTGAAGGAGGGTGTGGAGTTTTGTTGTCTGAGGTCAGGGGGAAGGTTGTTCCATATTTTTGCTATTTCATGGGCAAATAGTGATTCCCTGGAGTTGTTTTTGCATGTGATGGTTTCGATTAAGGCTTTGTTGGAGGACCGAAGTTGTCTATTTGAATTGTAGAAGTTCAGCATGCCAGTCAGGTCGGGGGTTTTCTTGGGACAGTACAGAATTAGATGAGCTAGGCTGAGTTGATGGTACCTTAATAGGTTCGGAAATTCAAGCCAGTGCAAGGTTTGTAAGGAAAGGCAGTGGTGGTTTATTTCGCATTGGCAGCGAATCTAGAGATTTTGTTGTAACAGATGGAAAGTTTATTAAGGTCAGTTTTGTAAAGGTTAGTTAGAATTGGGTATGCATAAAGTAGAGTAGATAGGAGGTGGGTCCTGGCTATTGCAATTCGAGATTCGGTGGTTAGATAACTTTTACAGTGATAGAGGGAACCAACCTTTTTGTGGACTTTAATGATGACTGTTGATATGTGCTTTGTGAATTTGAGTTGCTGGTCAGTGGTAACCCCTAGGAGATTAGCCTCAGTGACCGGGGGGGTGATTTGGGTTTTGCTGGCGGAGAGTATACAGAAGGTAAGGTTGCTCGTTTTAGTAGAGTGGATTAGCATTAGTTGTGTTTTCTTGGGATTTAGTCTGAGTTGTGAGTTTTTAAGCCAGTTCTCTATTTCAGAGAAGGCTTCTTGGGCTTTTTGTTGGAGGAGTTGGATGTTGGGTGCAGAGCATATGAGAGTTGTGTCATCAACATATTGGACTAAATTGGCTTTAGAGGTAGCTGAGTGGAGTTGGTCTGTGAAGATATTAAAAAGAAGGGGTCCTAGGATTGATCCTTGCGGCACGCCTAAGGAGGTTGGGAGTGGGGGGGGGGGGGTAGAGAGTTATGCCATTTGACGGATTGTTGGCGGTTATCTAAATAGCTTTTAAACCAGAGGAGGTTGGGGTTGTTAAGGTTGAGGTCAGAGAGACAAGACAGTAGTTTATTATGTGAGTCTGTGTTGAATGCCTTTGATAAATCTAAGAAAGTAGCGGAGACAAATTTACCTAGATTCCTGTGGGAGTTTGTAGTATTAGTGAATTTGAGTAGGGCAGTGATGGTGCAAATCATTACATCTCTCAGTCGTATCTTTCTTCTCTTTCAGTGTGGTACAGTGCATCACTGAAAACATTTATTTTCTCACACAGATCAAAATAGGGATTAATATCTCTGGAAACTCCTGCAGGATTAATACAGTTTATTTTATTAATGGGCAAAATCTGTGTTGGGTCGTAAAGAGAAGGTTGTTGGTGAGGAGATAGGAGAGGAACTGGTGATGAATACATCTTTCTAGCATCTTAGAGAGGGGTGAGAGAATTGAATATGGTCGATAATTGGAAAGGTCTAGGGAGGGGCTACCTTTGTGAAGTGGTATGATATATGAGGTTTTCCACAGGAGTGGAACGGTATGTTCGGTGATGGATCTAGTTATTAGAAGTGAAATGGGATAGGCTGTAGCTGTGGATGCAATTTGGAGGTATTCGGCAGGAAGGTTATCTGCTGCAAGGGTGGTTGGTTTGAGTTTGGCTAGGAGTTTTTGGATAGCAGAGTTAGGAACAGACTTAAGTGTGAAAGGTATGGTATTGATTTAGGCCTGAGATTGTTGTGGGGTGCTGGAGGAAGTGATGTTATTTAAGAGTTTGAGTACTGAGGAGATTAAATAGTTATTAAAGCTGGAGGCTATGACCAGGTCTGTACCTGTTATATTGGGTGCAGGAGTGGTGGATGTTATTTATTGTTGCCCAGACTTTTTGCAGTTTGGTACTGTATTTGTTTTGTTGAGTGATACAGTAATTTTGTTTATAGAGCTTAATCTGCTTTTTTGCTTTGTTTCGGAGCTTGTGAAAGGTTTGCCTAGCTGCGGGTGATTTGGTGTAGCACCAGGTTTTCCAGGCTTTATCCTTGGCTCTACGTAGGGCTTTTGTGGTTTTCTGGAGCCAAGGGGTGGGGTTGCTACGTATCCTGATAGTTTTTAAGGGGGCTAGTTGGTTGAGGATATTTAGGAATGTGGAGTTGATGTAATCATCTGCTTTGTCTAATGAAAGGGTTTTTATGGTAGACCAGTTGCAATGCTCTTATGAAGTGGTCTCTAGGAAAATTTTTTTAGAGCGGGTTTGTAGAAGGTAGGGAGAGTTAATTATTTTAAGTTTGTGCCTTAGGATAAAAGTGGGGCTGTGGTCACTCAGAGTTTGATAGGGTGCCACATTGATGGGCAGTATTTGGTTGATTTGTGAGGATCCAGTCAAGTATAGATTCTCTTTTTGTGGCCTTATCAATGCGTGTGGGAGTATCTACAAGTTGGGTGAAGTTATATAGGTTAATGTGATGGGTGGGGGTGGGAGAATGGATGGAGTTCCAGTCAATGTTTACGTCACCTAGCACAATAGTTTCTTGAGGGAAGGAGTATGAGGCTCAGTGAAGTATGGATTCTAGGGTGGTTAGGTTGTCACCCGGGGTATATAGATACCCAGTAGGCTTAGGTGCTTATGTTGGTTAATGGAGAGCAAATAGAGTCTCTGCATTGTTGAAGTTGGGGGAATCTTTTTGGGGGAGTTGGAGTTGTAGGTTAGTTCTGTGAAGTAGAGCGAAGCCTCCACCTCTTTTATGTAGCCCGTCTACCTGAGAATGTTATACCCAGGTGGGGTGATGGAATTATCATTAATATGTGGTTTAAGCCACGTCTCTGTGATGAGAATAATATCAGGGTTATATAAGGAGATGGCAGCGTGAAGGTCTTCTGTTTTATTCATGATACTGCAGGTATTCATATTTAGTATCAATAAGTTGGTGGGTTTGTGCTTAGCTGGATGGTTGCATGGCTTATTAACAGAGGTTGCTGGCCCGGGGTTGGGGTGAATGTCTCCTCCAAGTAGTAGCTGGGTAGTTATACAGGTGATAGTTGTTAAGTATTGGACGATTAGGTAGTGAAATTGTAGACATGGTTGCTTTTTAGATGGATAGAGGTGGTACATGGGAGGGGCATGGTATATGGGAGGTTGTGTGTATATGGTGGGGCATATGCTTGCGTGAGTGGGGGTGATAGTAATATTGCGGGTTAGGGTGGAGGATTTGGGGTGGATACAGTGAGCGATTATGAAGAGATAAGAGGTGCTGATGGTGGCTTTGGAGAGGCAGATGAATAGTGAGGTTAATCTCAGGAGGATATAATGGAGATGAGCCTGGAGGTAAACCCACAACAGGTTTAAAATTCAGAAACTGGGGAAACACAGTAAAATTAAACAGTGAGAGGATCCAGGCTGAATTTAAATTAAAAGTGAGAAGATCTCAGCTGAATTTGTTTGGGGGAGCTCATCAATAATGATGTCAGATGGCCCAAGAAGTGACAGCAAAATCAGGGAGGTCATTGCAAGATTAAGAGAGTCTGTGTGCATCCAAATTAATTAATAGAGTCAGGTGACTCACAGTAGAAGTAAAGGAATCTGATTCACTCACTTCTCTGTATCTAAAAGAGTCAGGTGATCACATTAGTCTAAGAATGTCTTCCCTGCAGAATTAATGGAGTAAGTGGGCTCTTTGTGAGTTAACAGATTTGGAAATTAGGCCGATTCACTGAAATCATGAATCTAGCTTCTTGACAGCCACCCATACAATTAAGTAAGTCTTTGCAACTTGAATTTTTTTCGGTACAGCTACAGGTGTGCTTTAGTTATGAAAAAACATAAGCAAAGATTCAAGGTTTTGCTGCTTCGACAGACTTTTAAAAACCTGAAAATAACACAATCTGCAGTGGCAGAGGGAGACTTCCTTTAGTAGTGAGGCAAGAACAACATTGAATTTTACAGAACCTTGGCCAAAAGGAATCCTTTATGATTTTTCCCTCACCTCCACTCGTGACAAATTTCATCTTTAAAGCAAATAACCACATGGTAAAAATAATTCTAATTACTTTTTGCTGGCTTGTACCTTTTTTCTTCCTCCACCTAGATGTTTACTTCATCTGTATTGGAAAGTTCAGTTGGGCCTTCCTTCTTTTAAAGTGACTGCTTATTACGTCCAGTTACATAAGTTATTATGTCCTCAGTTTTCCCCCCAGACAGAATGATCTTCATCTGGACTACCTCAAAGAAACATTTACAAAACACATATATGGACAAATGGAAATTATTTTCCTTTTTGGGTGGGTGTTAAGCAACCGTATCGCTTTTCAGCCTTCAATTTCTTTGTTTCTACTGTCTTTCTGAATTTTTAGATTTATGTTATAATTCCAGAACAAGCAAGGATAACTTATTGGCTCTTTCTAACTTCAGTATTGACCAAAACACTGAACACTCGGCCACTTTAAAGATCTACAAAAATATTTTAAAGGATGTCTTTCTTTTATGGCCACCTGCCAAATGTCATATGCCAGTTTAAGATATATATTTTAGGTTGTAGAAGCTTAGTATTTCTTCTTTTGACACTGCAGTTTCATTGCACCTAAAATTTCTGTCTTGGAAGACTATTTTTGATGACAGTAACTTTTGCCAGACAGATGTGTGAGCTTTCAGGCTCTTCTTTCTGTAGCTGGTCTTCCACAGCAATAGTATTTCTTTGAATATGAATGTATTCTTCATGTCCATAGTAGTTCTGGACATGAATTTGAACCAGTCTGTCCACCTACCTACCGTTCTTTCCTCAGTACTTTATCAATGGGGGAGTCGGTATTTGTAAACTTTCAGTATTTGTAGATGACTAGGATATTATGTGTATGTAATTAACGTGGTTAGCTGTTCATATCCTTTGCAAAAGAAAGAAGGTTACTAAACAGTGCCTCTTGGAACAGCTTTCCAGTTGTATTGTTTTCTGCTACAAAAAATAAGGCACATTTTTACAAGCTTGTCTCAGGGTGCACTCTGCTGTAGCCTTCTCTGTCCATGGCTTTCTTTTTTACTGCTTTGCTACCTGGCATTTGTACACTGACCACACTAGAAATTGGATGAGAATGCCAGGTCCAGATGTTTGTTTGGAGTCATGGTCTTCAGGGGCACATTCTGACAGTGCAGCCATCCAAGGGGGTGGATGTGAGGGGTCTATGTTCATGCATTGAAAAAACATTACAGCAAATGGCTGGTAATCGAACATTAAACAGCAAAACTTTAATATACTGAAAAAGCTTAACAGCGAATAATAGTTCATCGAATGGCCATAATTGGCCAACAACCAGAAAGTACCGAGATGCATAAGGTAAGCAAAGGAAACTTTTTAAAATTTGCTCTGTTTCCCACTATAGTACGATCTTGGAGTTGGTATGTATAGTTGGGGGTGTGGGGGGTGCAGCCCCTCACTGGTTGGTTATGTTCACAGTGTTGGCCAGCTATGACTGCCTTGGACTTAGACGCTATACCTTTGTTTAAGTTGTGCAACATATAATGATTTCCTCACCACTGTAGACACATGATGGTCAAAGGCAAGATTACTATCTATGTGTGTCCCTAAGTCTCTGACTACAGGGTCAGCTCTAAGGGATGTGTTGTCAATATGATAGTTACCAGGGATGGATGACTTCCCAAAGGATACTATTATGCATTTCTTGGCATTTAGTTTTAGTCCATGGCTCTGACACCAGTTGTTTCTCTGTGTCAGCCCCTCCTGGAGAACATTTGTGTCAGTGTGAGATTCAATGACAGGTCCTAATTTGCAATCATCTGCAAATGTAGTTAGCCAGAGACCACTAACATTGACCTTGATTTCTGAGAAGTAAATGCCAAAAAGGAGCGATCCAAGGACTGATCCCTGAAGGACTCCACTTCTGACTGGCCTCTTTGTAGAGGTAGACTCCCCAATTCTAACTTCCTGGGTCCTGTCTGTGAGCCAGATGGCTATCCACAGTGTGACATACGGGTTTGTACCTAACCTCTTGAGTTAGTCAGCAATGCTCGAGTTGGGTATTGTGTCAAATACCTTGGCCAGGTCAAGGTAGGCACTGTGAATGATTTTGCCCTCATCCATTGCTTTGGTGACCTTCTCAAAGAAGTCCACCAGGTTGAGCAGGCATGATCTGCCCTTGACGAAACCAAACTGGGTTGGGTGCAGTGTCTGGAGGTTCACTATATCTCTATTGATCATCTCCATGATAATTCTTGCCATGGCTTTACATATAAGACTAGTGAGACTCATGGGTCTGTAGTTTCCAGGGACTGAAGATGTCCCACCATTGTGCAGAGGGATGACAGTTGCCTTTCTCCATTAATGAGGCACAAAGCCTGTTTGGAGGCGACTGTTAAATAGTAATTCCAGAGCCCCTGATAGGTCATGTTTCATGCTATTTAGAAGACATCCTCGGATATTGTCTGGGTCCATTAATGCAGTGTTCTTGGTTTTGGAGAGAGCATTAAGGACCTGTTCCCTAGTGATAGCAGAGGGAGTTATATTTGATGATATTTCCTGAGGGAAGGTTGAGGGGGAGAGAGGGGTAAACTTGGAGTTGAATGTATCAGCCAGGAGGTTTGCTATATCTTCTGGCTCAGTATAGGTGGCTCCATTTACAATGAACTCTTCATACGATTGTGTGTTGCCTTTGAGGTTGCGGACATAGCTAAAGAATTCTTTGTGGTTGTCCTTGGCCTGAGAGGCCAAACCTACCTCAAATTTGGCTTTGGTAGACTTTATTTGTCCTCTGAGTTGTTTGTTTAGTTTGATGAGAGTGCTTTTATCCTGCTGGTTGCTGCACCCCCTAATTTTTGTCATGATTTTCTTCCACCTATTATACAGGCTATTGATTTTGTGATTCCACTAGGGTGGCTTGTTTTTTGAGTTAGTTCTGTACTTCTTCATGGTGGGTATAGTTGCAACTGTGCAGCTATTAACATGCTTGTACAGGGTTTCTGTGAACAGTTCTGCATAGGCAGCAGTGTTCTCAGGGTTTATGGGGTATTGAAATTTTGCCAGGTTCTCACTTAATAGCAGGAGGTTAGCCTTAGAATAGTTCCTGAATATTCCAGGTTTAGCTGGGGGTCTAGGTTTTATTTTTATTTCAAAGGAGACCATTTTGTGGTCTGACCTTACCAGGGAAGACATTACAGTAGGGGGTGTGCAGCAGTCTCCCATGTTAGTGAGGACCAGATCTAGTATGGTTGCACCCCTGGTTGGGGTATTGACTATCTGGTTCAGGGAGTTTGTGTTTACAAAATTCGGGAATCTCTGTGCATGTACTTTTGATGTCGTATAGGATTTCCTGTTAATAGTGGAGTAATTAAAGTCACCCAAGAATATGGTATTGGGTTGGATGGGTAGTGTTTCTAATAAGTTTAAATACATGGTATGGGTTTCCTGCATCATAGAGGGGGACCTGTAGCTTGCATGGAAGTGGTATTGGATTTTACCTGTGGTGATTTGAACATGGAGCAGCTCAAGTGCATTGTCCTGTGTGACCAGCCTTGAAATATACTTACTTTTGATGTAAATAGAGACATCTCTACCTTTAGTCCCTGCCTGTGAAGTAGCTGGCCTTAATGTATGGAAAGCGTTATAATCTTGCACTGTTGGTGTGCTCTCCGCAGCTTTAATCCATGTTTCAGTGACCACACAGACATCAGCATTCTGTAGGGTAAAGAGAGCTTCCAGGGAGTGGAGTTTTTTGTTTAGGCTCCTAGCGTTGAGCAGTAATACCTTTAGATTTTCTTGGTTTTGATTTGCTATGTCTGAAGTACTTTCAGTTTGGTGTTGCCTAAAAAAGGCACTATGGGGGGAGACAATGTTTTAGCTAATATTCAAAAGCCTAGAGGGGAGAGGTGCAGACCATCCGTGGCAAAGCAGCGTGGTCTATTGACCATCTCCGTCCATGCTGACAAGTATTGCACTCCCTTAGAATGACACCAAAAACCAAGCCAGTTATTAAAGTCAGTCATCTTTGGTTCATATTGTGGCATCATCCTTGGAGAAGGTAAAATGCTGCTCAGTGCTACGCTTTTAGTAGCCTGAGACACATATTCTGAGATCTCCATGATGTCTCTCTTCATGTAGTCTAGGGAGGTACATCTCAGGTCATTTAGTCCCACGTGGATTATGACTGAGCTATATTGGTAATTGTGGTCCAGTGGACCTGAGTGAATGTGTAATGTGGTGGATCCTAGCCCCTGAGAAGCAGCTGACCGTAACTTTCTCTTTACTCAGCCTGGTGAGAGGGACATCAGTGTGTCTCACAAGGGAGTCTCCAAAGACCAGAATGTTGGATTGTGTAGTGGCTTGCCTTATGGGCTTAGAGGTAGAGGCTCCATGAGATGTAGCTATATTTATTGATGTGGGTGTTGTTTTGAAAGAGCGCATATGGGGCTGCTGAGGGTGTTTGTTATGTACACTTCATCTAGGAGTCTTTGTGGTTTAGGAAGGTTATATGTAAGTGCCTCAGCATATGTGGGTCAATATATCTACTTTGAATTGTGCGTGATGGGTGCAGCGTGTGTACTACTGACAACCTTATTGACATTAGGAGTACTTTTATGTGAGAGCTTTGCTTCCAATGACATTGTATAAATCTCTCACATACCATACTAGTTTGTTTGAGAATTAACTGGTTGTCAGTAAACATGAGGCAATTTCTACATTTCCTCAGGATCCATCGTGCTGGTAATGGACACAGTAGGAAAGTTCATATCCATGGCCACAGACCCTTTTTTATTGATTAGGCAGTTAGAGTGAGAATATCAGTCGCTGTCCAGGAGTATCTGGTTTGCAACTATGTGGACAATGCTTGTCACTGAAAATTAGTTGTCCTGTGTGCAACTGGGTACTAGAGAAATTTCAGTTGTGCTTTTACAAGAAAAATGTCACTCAAGGTGTCTGTGTCTGTACGGAGCACTGCCAAACACTTGAAGGGGAAATAATATGTAGACCCTGAAAATTTAAGCATGAAGCATTTAGGCAGATATTCTGAAGTTAGAAACAACTCAAGCAGTACTTAATGAAAACAAAGAATTAGCCTTTCAAGATTGATGAAAAGGGAGGAGTCGCATGAACGGCTGGTACTAATGCTGGTGTCACCACAGCTTCACTGTGTTGGGACACAATGCTCCTTTGCTTCTTCTCTCATTAGACGCAAATTGTTAGCACCAATCCCAAGATGAGAAGCAGACCACAGGCTGTTTGGTGATCCACAGTCTTGTCCCAGATGATGCAAGGGTCTGTAGGCTTGTCGCCTTTTTCTGGTAGATGCCTCAAATAACAACCATACCAATCAGGAAAGTTAAGCACAGACACTCGCTCTCCAACCAGAAACAGTCCGGAATCAATGCACTGTGCTCCTACTGTCACCAGGACCAGAATATAAGCCCAAATTCCAAGCTGTCACCTATAGAGTGGTTATTAGGCTTTCTGGTGATAAACAATCTCCAGGAAATAATGTCCCTGTACTCATTCTCTCACCAGGAGAAAACAGAATCACTAGTTGCAAGATGACTACTGAGAGGCAGAATGTGGGCTCTCGTATAACTGGTGGTCTTGCAATAGATGGTAAGATGAAAAAAATGGTTTATCTTAAACACCGCAGTGTGCACTAAGCAGTTAGATATGAAAATGGGTTGTAGCTGTCTACGTGGAGAGCCACTATTTTAGAAGAGCAATATAGATTGAAAGGGGGTGGGCACTTTTGTATTCTGATACTATAGATGAAAGGGAGTGGGCACATTTGTATTCTGGTACTATACAGCACAGGGGGATGGCCAATAAATTTAAATAGTTGAAGGGGAGTGATTTCACAAAATGATAATTTTGCGCTTACTCACACCAGTCAGTGAAAGGAGCGAGAGAGAGAGGGAAGGCGATATATATGGTCAAATTAATATAAGGGGCAGGCAACTAGAAAAACAGTGGTGTTTAAGAACACAATAGTAATGGGGTGCAAGGGTGGGAAAAACAACAGTAACAGGTTGAGATGGTGGGAAAAATAAATTCTGTCTGATTCACAAGAGGCAGAGCTGTAGTCTCTTTTCAAGTTTTAATATGCAGTTAAAAGCAGAATACAAGTAAAACACAGTATAAAGAAAACAAAGCACAGTATACAAATAGAAAAAAAGCAATAAAGTAGTACAGAGTACAAGAAATCAAAAGCAAACTAACCTTTTCCTCACAGTAAGCTGTGGCAGAGTCTGGGTGAGCTTTTCCAGTAAAGACGTGAAAGGAGTAAAGACATACAAATTGATAAACCATGTGTAAATTGTCAAATTTATTCTCAGACACAACAGATTATAGATATGTTTACAAATCTTATGCAAAACAGTTTGACTCCACAAAGCTGGTGATAAATTGTCCTTGTGACATTCAGGTAATCTCAGATGCTGAAATCAAATTAGTTTATAATGAAAAAAGAACTATGCAAATTAGACTCAGTCAAAGCACAGGGAGGAGACAGAATTAGTAGTAATGACCTGAGAACACTCGGTAAGAACTTAATGTACCATTATATCTGTCATTTACTAGGTCATATAAATATGAAGAGATTCCTCAGGATTGAAGACTTGCGCTTATTAAATCTTCCTTTAATGGAAAGGACAGTAGGACAAACCCAGAGTCATTACATCTGCTTCCATGTACATTAGAATGGCTAGGTATTGATGTACTCTTAAGATGGATAGCTGGCTGTCTTACAAGTAGGGCATGGCAAGTATCCTACAGCAATTGGATAGGTGACATTCTTGGTTACAGTCAGGGTGTCCCACAGGCCTCTTCCGTAGCCCTATACTTGTTTAGATTGTATTGTTCAGTTATATCATTTGCATCTGAGGTGTTCTGCAGTCCATATGAAGAAGACATGAAACTGGGTAAACTGAGTACATATGTTACAGATCGGGCATGTCTGCAAAAGAACTGGACTAAGTCCACCACAGGAGAATAATATGTTTATAAATGCATCAAAAAATTAACATATGAGATTTAGGAGACATAAATTGAAATGTGAATACTGAATACCGCACACACTGATTGCAACTGTGGATTCCTTTAAGTACCTGGGTATATTGGTAGATCCAGATGTGAATTTTTCTAGTCATATCAGTCAATTGGTTAATGATAGTTATAAAACTATAGGTTGTATAAAAAGAGTTATAAAGTCTAAGGAAGTCAAAATGATAGTCATTGTTTGTTAGGTCCATGAGACCCAAACTTGAGTACGGAATAACAGTATGGAAACTTTACAAGAAAACTAGCATTAGTAAACTGGAAAGAGTACAGCAGAAATATACTAAGGGCATCCATAGATGTGAACGTTTAAGTTACTATGAAATACTAAAATATCTTAACTTGAACAGTGTCACACACAGATATTAAAGAGGAGACCTTATTCAGGTATGTACTGGATTTAGGACAGCTGCTGCTGGGAATGTTTGGGATTATCAAAAGTTAGTAGAGACTCATCAAACAACCTATGCAGAAGATTAATACAAAAGAAAGACTACAATGTGAAGGACCAGATGAGAAGGCAAGAAATGTGGAAAATGCTTAAGTATAGTTGCAGGTACAGAAAACTTCTGGAAGAACCTCATGTTGATCAGGAATGAACGCAGGAATGGTTAAGGAGACGCAAATTCAAATCAAGAGATGAAAGGTTAATATTGGCGGCAAAAGATAGTGGGCAACGTACACATTGGTTTACAAAGTGCATTGAACTTGTGGGAGAAACAGGCAAATGTAGGTTTTGTAAAACCAAACTGGAAACAGTTGCACACCTCGTTGCTGGAATACATATCTTATTAAAGGGGGAAAGTGGCATATCTCTCCCTCTTACTTTCTTTGTCTCCATCTCTGTGGCACTGTGTTATTATCTACCTGTATCTTTATTACACTGGCAATTTTAGAGGTCCTCTGCTATGCTGAAGAAAAAAACATTACAACTCTCTCACTTTTTATTGTTTACAGTGTAAAAAAGGGTCCATGTGGATTTCTGCAGTGGTATAATTTAACATAACAAAACAGCATATGCAAGCATGTTGACTGTAAATTAAAATCATTTGAACCTTAATCCATAAATGCTCTTCTTGGCCTCATTCACCTGTGTTGGGAGAATATAAGTTTACTTTTTAGTGTACATGGAAGTGAAAGTAAAACTAAATGATATACAAATGTAACATTAATAACAGGGTCCTAAGCACGCAGTCAGTCATGAGGGACTTAGGCACCCAGGTTGATAGCAAACTGACCTTTGACCACCATATTACCTCTGTTGTATGGAAAGCTTTCTCTATGGCCCACCTTATTAAGGATATCACATCCAGGAGCAAGGAGGTCATAAAATCCCTGTATTATTTC